>NC_086446.1:386025953-386165451 GCF_028390025.1 Pseudophryne corroboree | reverse complement strand
CCTTTTTGCCTTATGTTCCTCCACAACAAAAGAAAACGCATCACTATCAGATGCAGTCCTTTCGGCCCAATAAATACAGAAAGGGCCGAGGTTCTTCCTTCCTTGCTACTAGAGGAAGGGCAAGAGGTAAACGATCACCAGCCTTGTCAGGCTCCCAGGAGCAGAAGTCCTCCCAGGCTTCTGCCACTTCCACCGCATGACGTTGGGGCTCCTATGCGGGAGTCCGCACCGGTGGGGGCACGTCTCAAACTCTTCAGTCAGTTTTGGGTTCGTTCGGACCTAGACCCATGGGTTTTACAAATAGTATTCCAAGGGTACAAGCTGGAGTTTCAAGACGTTCCCCCTCGCCGGTTTTTCAAATCGGCCTTACCAGCTTCTCTTCCAGACAGGGAGGTAGTTTGCAACGCAATCCAAAAGTTGTGTCAAAATCAAGTTATCATCAGGGTTCCCCAGTCACAACAGGGAGAAGGTTTTTATTCGAGCCTGTTTGTGGTCCCGAAGCCAGACAGCTCGGTCAGACCAATCCTAAACCTGAAATCCCTAAAGTTCTACCTAAAGAAATTCAAATGCAAGATGGAGTCTCTCCGAGCAGTGATCTCCAGTCTGGAGGAAGGGTATTTTATGGTGTCGGAGGACATAAAGGATGCCTACTTACATGTTCCCATTTATCCTCCGCATCAGGCTTACCTGAGGTTTGCAATTCAGGATTGTCATTACCAATTTCAAACGTTGCCGTTTGGTCTGTCCACGGCTCTGAGGATTTTCACCAAAGTGATGGTGGAGATGATGGTTCTCCTTCGCAAGCAAGGAGTCATGATTATCCCTTACTTGAACGATCTCCTGATAAAGGCAAGATCCAGGGACCAGTTGGTACAAAAAGTTGCATTCTCCCTGACAGTCCTTCGGCAACATGGTTGGCTCCTAAACTTGCCAAAATCACAGCTGATTCCGATGACGCGGTTGTCGTTTTTGGGAATGATATTGGAGACAGAACTACAGAGAGTCTATCTTCCAGTGGAAAAGGCTCTGGAACTTCAGAGTCTGGTCAAACAAATTCTGAAGCCAGTAAGAGTGTCAATCCATCAATGCATTCGGTTGCTGGGGAAGATGGTTGCGGCCTACAAGGCCATTCAGCTTGGCAGATTCCATGCCAGAGTGTTCCAGTGGGACCTGTTAGACGAGTGGCCCGGGTCCCACCTACACATGCACTGGAGGATAATCCTGTCTTCCAAAACTAGGGTATCACTCCTGTGGTGGCTGCACAGCTCTCACCTTCTAGAGGGGCGCAGGTTCGGGATACAGGACTGGATCTTAGTGACCACAGATGCAAGCCTCCGAGGCTGGGGAGCAGTCACAATGGGAGAAAACGTCCAAGGAAGATGGTCAAATCAGGAAACTTGTCTCCACATAAATGTTCTGGAGTTAAGGGCCATTTACAACGGCCTTCTGCAAGTGGAACATCTTCTTCGAGATCTACCTGTACTGATCCAGTCGGACAAGGTAACAGCAGTAGCGTACATAAACCGTCAGGGCGGAAAGAAAAGCAGAGCGGCAACGGCAGAAGCCACAAGGATTTTCCGCTGGGCGGAAAAGTATACAAGTGCTCTGTCAGCGATCTTCATTCCAGGAGTGGACAACTGGGAAGCAGACTTCCTCAGCAGACACAATCTCCATCCAGGAGAGTGGAGCCTCCACCAAGAAGTTTTCGCAGAGGTGACAAGTCGTTGGGGAGTTCCTCAAGTAGACATGATGGCATCTCGTCTCAACAAGAAGCTTCAGAGATATTGTTCCGGGTCAAAGGACCCTCAAGCAATTGCAGTGGATGCACTGGTGACACCGTGGGTGTTTCAGTCGGTGTATGTATTCCCTCCACTTCCTCTCATTCCAAAGGTTCTAAAGATCATAAGAAGAGCAACGATCCGGGCGATCCTCATTGTCCCAGACTGGCCAAGGAGGGCTTGGTATCCAGATCTTCAGGAATTACTCATAGGAGATCCCTGGCCTCTTCCTCTGCGCGAGGACCTGTTACAACAGGGGCCGTGCGTGTATCAGGACTTACCGCGGCTATGTTTGACGGCATGGCAATTGAGCGCAAAATCCTAGCCCGTAAGGGTATTCCCAGTGAAGTCATTCCCACACTTATTCAGGCCAGAAAACATTACCACCGTATTTGGAGAAAATATGTTTCTTGGTGTGAATCCAAGGGGGCTCCTACGGAGGAGTTTCGACTAGGACGTTTTCTCCATTTTCTACAAGCAGGTGTGGATGCGGGCTTAAAATTGGGCTCAATTAAGGTACAGATTTCATCCTTATTGGTTTTCTTTCAGAAACAATTGGCCTCCCTTCTAGAAGTTCAGACTTTTGTGAAAGGCGTGTTGCACATCCAATCTCCATTTGTGCCTCCAGTGGCACCATGGGATCTTAATGTGGTGTTGCATTTCCTTCAATCACATTGGTTTGAACCTTTACGGAAGGTAGAGTTTAAGTGGTCATCCTGTTGGCCTTGGCATCTGCAAGGCGAGTGTCTGAGTTAGCGGCCTTGTCTCACAAGAGCCCTTATTTGATCTTCCATGAAGATAGAGCTGAATTGAGGACACGTCAACAATTTCTACCGAAGGTGGTTTCCTCTTTCCACATGAACCAACCTATTGTGGTGCCTGTGGCTACTGACGCCTTCGCCGACTCAAAATCTCTGGATGTGGTCAGAGCTTTGAAGATTTATGTCGCCAGAACGGCTCAGATTAGGAAAACAGAGGCTCTGTTTGTCCTGTATGCTTCCAACAAGGTTGGGTGTCCTGCTTGCAAGCAGACCATTGCCTGCTGGATCTGTAACAAGATTCAGCATGCTCATTTCACGGCTGGATTGCCGTTACCAGAATCGGTAAAAGCCCATTCTACTAGAAAGGTGGGTTCGTCCTGGGCGGCTGCCCGGGGGGTCTCGGCATTGCAACTTTGCTGAGCAGCTACTTGGTCGGGGTCAAACACATTTGCAAAGTTCTACAAGTTTGACACCTTGGCCGATGAAGACCTTAAGTTTAGTCATTCGGTGCTGCAGAGTCATCCGCACTCTCCCGCCCGTTCTAGAGCTTTGGTATAACCCCATGGTTCTATGATGACCCCAGTATCCTCTAGGACGTATGAGAAAATAGGATTTTAATACCTACCGGTAAATCCTTTTCTCTTAGTCCGTAGAGGATGCTGGGCACCCATCCCAGTGCGTACTGTATCTGCAATTATTAGTAGAGATGAGCGGGTTCGGTTTCTCTGAATCCGAACCCGCACGAACTTCATGTTTTTTTTCACGGGTCCGAGCGACTCGGATCTTCCCGCCTTGCTCGGTTAACCCGAGCGCGCCCGAACGTCATCATGATGCTGTCGGATTCTCGCGAGACTCGGATTCTATATAAGGAGCCGCGCGTCGCCGCCATTTTCACACGTGCATTGAGATTGATAGGGAGAGGACGTGGCTGGCGTCCTCTCCATTTAGATTAGGAGAGAGAGAGAGAGATTGACCTGAGGCTGATACTGTAGAAGAGAGTGCAGAGTTTAGTGACTGACCACAGTGACCACCAGCAGTGCAGTTGTTTTATTTAATATATCCGTTCTCTGCCTGAAAAAAACGGTACACACAGTGACTCAGTCACATACCATATCTGTGTGCACTGCTCAGCCCAGTGTGCTGCATGCCTGCATCATCTATGTATATATTATATATCTGACTGTGCTCAGCTCACACAGCTTATAATTGTGGGGGAGACTGGGGAGCACTGCAGTGCCAGTTATAGGTTATAGCAGGAGCCAGGAGTACAAGACAGTCACATACCATATCTGTGTGCACTGCTCAGCCCAGTGTGCTGCATCATCTATGTATATATTATATATCTGACTGTGCTCAGCTCACACAGCTTATAATTGTGGGGGAGACTGGGGAGCACTGCAGTGCCAGTTATAGGTTATAGCAGGAGCCAGGAGTACATATTATATTAAAATTAAACAGTGCACACTTTTGCTGCAGGAGTGCCACTGCCAGTGTGACTGACCAGTGACCTGACCACACTGACCACCAGTATAGTTAGTAGTATACTATATTGTGATTGCCTGAAAAAGTTAAACACTCGTCGTGTGACTTCACTTGTGTGGTGTTTTTTTTTTTATTCTATAAAAAACTCATTCTGCTGACAGACAGTGTCCAGCAGGTCCGTCATTATATAATATATATACCTGTCCGGCTGCAGTAGTGATATATATATATTTTTTATATCATTATTTATCATCCAGTCGCAGCAGACACAGTACGGTAGTTCACGGCTGTAGCTACCTCTGTGTCGGCACTCGGCAGTCCATCCATAATTGTATACCACCTACCCGTGGTTTTTTTTTCTTTCTTCTTTATACATACATACTACTACATCTCTTTATCAACCAGTCTATATTAGCAGCAGACACAGTACAGTACGGTAGTTCACGGCTGTAGCTACCTCTGTGTCGGCACTCGGCAGTCCATCCATAATTGTATACCACCTACCCGTGGTTTTTTTTTCTTTCTTCTTTATACATACATACTACTACATCTCTTTATCAACCAGTCTATATTAGCAGCAGACACAGTACAGTACGGTAGTTCACGGCTGTGGCTACCTCTGTGTCGGCACTCAGCAGTCCGTCCATAATTGTATACCACCTAACCGTGGTTTTTTTTTCTTTCTTCTTCATACATACATACTACGACATCTCTTTATCAACCAGTCTATATTAGCAGCAGACACAGTACAGTACGGTAGTTCACGGCTGTGGCTACCTCTGTGTCGGCACTCGGCAGTCCGTCCATAATTGTATACCACCTAACCGTGGTTTTTTTTTCTTTCTTCTTCATACATACATACTACGACATCTCTTTATCAACCAGTCTATATTAGCAGCAGACACAGTACGGTAGTTCACGGCTGTAGCTACCTCTGTGTCGGCACTCGGCAGTCCGTCCATAATTGTATACTAGTATCCATCCATCTCCATTGTTTACCTGAGGTGCCTTTTAGTTGTGCCTATTAAAATATGGAGAACAAAAATGTTGAGGTTCCAAAATTAGGGAAAGATCAAGATCCACTTCCACCTCGTGCTGAAGCTGCTGCCACTAGTCATGGCCGAGACGATGAAATGCCAGCAACGTCGTCTGCCAAGGCCGATGCCCAATGTCATAGTACAGAGCATGTCAAATCCAAAACACCAAATATCAGTAAAAAAAGGACTCCAAAACCTAAAATAAAATTGTCGGAGGAGAAGCGTAAACTTGCCAATATGCCATTTACCACACGGAGTGGCAAGGAACGGCTGAGGCCCTGGCCTATGTTCATGGCTAGTGGTTCAGCTTCACATGAGGATGGAGGCACTCAGCCTCTCGCTAGAAAAATGAAAAGACTCAAGCTGGCAAAAGCAGTAGCACCGCAAAGAACTGTGCGTTCTTCGAAATCCCAAATCCACAAGGAGAGTCCAATTGTGTCGGTTGCGATGCCTGACCTTCCCAACACTGGACGTGAAGAGCATGCGCCTTCCACCATTTGCACGCCCCCTGCAAGTGCTGGAAGGAGCACCCGCAGTCCAGTTCCTGATAGTCAGATTGAAGATGTCAGTGTTGAAGTACACCAGGATGAGGAGGATATGGGTGTTGCTGGCGCTGGGGAGGAAATTGACCAGGAGGATTCTGATGGTGAGGTGGTTTGTTTAAGTCAGGCACCCGGGGAGACACCTGTTGTCCGTGGGAGGAATATGGCCGTTGACATGCCTGGTGAAAATACCAAAAAAATCAGCTCTTCGGTGTGGAACTATTTCAACAGAAATGCGGACAACAGGTGTCAAGCCGTGTGTTCCCTTTGTCAAGCTGTAATAAGTAGGGGTAAGGACGTTAACCACCTCGGAACATCCTCCCTTATACGTCACCTGCAGCGCATTCATAATAAGTCAGTGACAAGTTCAAAAACTTTGGGTGACAGCGGAAGCAGTCCACTGACCAGTAAATCCCTTCCTCTTGTAACCAAGCTCACGCAAACCACCCCACCAACTCCCTCAGTGTCAATTTCCTCCTTCCCCAGGAATGCCAATAGTCCTGCAGGCAATGTCACTGGCAATTCTGACGAGTCCTCTCCTGCCTGGGATTCCTCCGATGCATCCTTGCGTGTAACGCCTACTGCTGCTGGCGCTGCTGTTGTTGCTGCTGGGAGTCGATGGTCATCCCAGAGGGGAAGTCGTAAGACCACTTTTACTACTTCCACCAAGCAATTGACTGTCCAACAGTCCTTTGCGAGGAAGATGAAATATCACAGCAGTCATCCTACTGCAAAGCGGATAACTGAGGCCTTGGCATCCTGGGTGGTGAGAACCGTGGTTCCGGTATCCATCATTACTGCAGAGCCAACTAGAGACTTGTTGGAGGTACTGTGTCCCCGGTACCAAATACCATCTAGGTTCCATTTCTCTAGGCAGGCGATACCGAGAATGTACACGGACGTCAGAAAAAGACTCACCAGTGTCCTAAAAAATGCAGTTGTACCCAATGTCCACTTAACCACGGACATGTGGACAAGTGGAGCAGGGCAGGGTCAGGACTATATGACTGTGACAGCCCACTGGGTAGATGTATGGACTCCCGCCGCAAGAACAGCAGCGGCGGCACCAGTAGCAGCATCTCGCAAACGCCAACTCTTTCCTAGGCAGGCTACGCTTTGTATCACCGGTTTCCAGAATACGCACACAGCTGAAAACCTCTTACGGCAACTGAGGAAGATCATCGTGGAATGGCTTACCCCAATTGGACTCTCCTGTGGATTTGTGGCATCGGACAACGCCAGCAATATTGTGTGTGCATTAAATATGGGCTAATTCCAGCACGTCCCATGTTTTGCACATACCTTGAATTTGGTGGTGCAGAATTATTTAAAAAACGACAGGGGCGTGCAAGAGATGCTGTCGGTGGCCAGAAAAATTGCGGGACACTTTCGGCGTACAGGCACCACGTACAGAAGACTGGAGCACCACCAAAAACTACTGAACCTGCCCTGCCATCATCTGAAGCAAGAAGTGGTAACGAGGTGGAATTCAACCCTCTATATGCTTCAGAGGTTGGAGGAGCAGCAAAAGGCCATTCAAGCCTATACAATTGAGCACGATATAGGAGGTGGAATGCACCTGTCTCAAGCGCAGTGGAGAATGATTTCAACGTTGTGCAAGGTTCTGATGCCCTTTGAACCTGCCACACGTGAAGTCAGTTCAGACACTGCCAGCCTGAGTCAGGTCATTCCCCTCATCAGGCTTTTGCAGAAGAAGCTGGAGACATTGAAGGAGGAGCTAACACGGAGCGATTCCGCTAGGCATGTGGGACTTGTGGATGGAGCCCTTAATTCGCTTAACAAGGATTCACGGGTGGTCAATCTGTTGAAATCAGAGCACTACATTTTGGCCACCGTGCTCGATCCTAGATTTAAAGCCTACCTTGGATCTCTCTTTCCGGCAGACACAAGTCTGCTGGGGTTGAAAGACCTGCTGGTGAGAAAATTGTCAAGTCAAGCGGAACGCGACCTGTCAACATCTCCTCCTTCACATTCTCCCGCAACTGGGGGTGCGAGGAAAAGGCTCAGAATTCCGAGCCCACCCGCTGGCGGTGATGCAGGGCAGTCTGGAGCGACTGCTGATGCTGACATCTGGTCCGGACTGAAGGACCTGACAACGATTACGGACATGTCGTCTACTGTCACTGCATATGATTCTCTCACCATTGAAAGAATGGTGGAGGATTATATGAGTGACCGCATCCAAGTAGGCACGTCACACAGTCCATACTTATACTGGCAGGAAAAAGAGGCAATTTGGAGGCCATTGCACAAACTGGCTTTATTCTACCTAAGTTGCCCTCCCACAAGTGTGTACTCCGAAAGAGTGTTTAGTGCCGCCGCTCACCTTGTCAGCAATCGGCGTACGAGGTTACATCCAGAAAATGTGGAGAAGATGATGTTCATTAAAATGAATTATAATCAATTCCTCCGCGGAGACATTGACTAGCAGCAATTGCCTCCACAAAGTACACAGGGAGCTGAGATGGTGGATTCCAGTGGGGACGAATTGATAATCTGTGAGGAGGGGGATGTACACGGTGATATATCGGAGGGTGATGATGAGGTGGACATCTTGCCTCTGTAGAGCCAGTTTGTGCAAGGAGAGATTAATTGCTTCTTTTTTGGGGGGGGTCCAAACCAACCCGTCATATCAGTCACAGTCGTGTGGCAGACCCTGTCACTGAAATGATGGGTTGGTTAAAGTGTGCATGTCCTGTTTTGTTTATACAACATAAGGGTGGGTGGGAGGGCCCAAGGACAATTCCATCTTGCACCTCTTTTTTCTTTTATTTTTCTTTGCGTCATGTGCTGTTTGGGGAGGGTTTTTTGGAAGGGACATCCTGCGTGACACTGCAGTGCCACTCCTAAATGGGCCCGGTGTTTGTGTCGGCCACTAGGGTCGCTAATCTTACTCACACAGTCAGCTACCTCATTGCGCCTCTTTTTTTCTTTGCGTCATGTGCTGATTGGGGAGGGTTTTTTGGAAGGGACATCCTGCGTGACACTGCAGTGCCACTCCTAAATGGGCCCGGTGTTTGTGTCGGCCACTAGGGTCGCTAATCTTACTCACACAGTCAGCTACCTCATTGCGCCTCTTTTTTTCTTTGCGTCATGTGCTGATTGGGGAGGGTTTTTTGGAAGGGACATCCTGCGTGACACTGCAGTGCCACTCCTAAATGGGCCCGGTGTTTGTGTCGGCCACTAGGGTCGCTAATCTTACTCACACAGTCAGCTACCTCATTGCGCCTCTTTTTTTCTTTGCGTCATGTGCTGATTGGGGAGGGTTTTTTGGAAGGGACATCCTGCGTGACACTGCAGTGCCACTCCTAAATGGGCCCGGTGTTTGTGTCGGCCACTAGGGTCGCTAATCTTACTCACACAGTCAGCTACCTCATTGCGCCTCTTTTTTTCTTTGCGTCATGTGCTGATTGGGGAGGGTTTTTTTGAAGGGACATCCTGCGTGACACTGCAGTGCCACTCCTAAATGGGCCCGGTGTTTGTGTCGGCCACTAGGGTCGCTTATCTTACTCACACAGTCAGCTACCTCATTGCGCCTCTTTTTTTCTTTGCGTCATGTGCTGATTGGGGAGGGTTTTTTGGAAGGGACATCCTGCGTGACACTGCAGTGCCACTCCTAGATGGGCCAGGTGTTTGTGTCGGCCACTAGTGTCGCTTAGCTTAGTCATCCAGCGACCTTGGTGCAAATTTTAGGACTAAAAATAATATTGTGAGGTGTGAGGTATTCAGAATAGACTGAAAATGAGTGGAAATTATGGTTTTTGAGGTTAATAATAATATGGGATCAAAATGACCCCCAAATTCTATGATTTAAGCTGTTTTTTAGTGTTTTTTTAAAAAAACACCCGAATCCAAAACACACCCGAATCCGACAAAAAAAATTCGGTGAGGTTTTGCCAAAACGCGGTCGAACCCAAAACACGGCCGCGGAACCGAACCCAAAACCAAAACACAAAACCCGAAAAATTTCAGGCGCTCATCTCTAGTTATTAGTTGTGGTTACACACATGTTGTGTTACATTATTGTCAGCATGTTGCTGCAATTGTTCATGCCATTGGCTTGTGTTCTGTTGAATGCCACGTTCTGCGGCTTGTTTGAGGTGTGAGCTGGTATGAATCTCACCTTAGTTTAACAATAAATCCTTTCCTCGAAATGTCCGTCTCCCTGATCACAGTTCCTATAACTGGAGTCTGGAGGAGGGGCATAGAGGGAGGAGCCAGTTCACACCCTTTTAAAGTCTTAAAGTGCCCATATCTCCTGCGGATCCCGTCTATACCCCATGGTTCTATGATGACCCCAGCATCCTCTACGAACTAAGATAAAAGGATTTACCGGTAGGTATTAAAATCCTATTTTTGTTTGCCACAAGCATTGCATTTATTGAAAGCAGGACATTTGTATCGTTCATGAGAATGATGACCAATGCAATAAACTTCACACGTCCAGATGCATCCGCACATCATTCAAGCCCACTTATCTAAATAAATAATGACACTGACAACCAAATGTGGCGTGAAAGGGGTCGGCTTTTATTGACTGAGAGGAAGGCCTATTAAAGCTAAACTTAAAACTCCCTCTCTAACTAAGGTGGCGGGGAGAAGAACGGTTAAAATATTTATCACACATAGCATAAAGCAGACAGCACATGAAAATAAAATATCTCAAAATTACAATTTGAAATAATATCCTAAATGTTGGAGGGCCTACTGCCCAGATGCCCTGGTACAGTGATGCCCATGGTAAAATTATAAAAGTAACCAAAACTCAATTCCAATAACTTAAGAAAATTAAACCTAATAAATCAAAATTAAATAACCGTTCTGAACCGGCCACCGAATAGCCGACACAAGCACAAATAAATCTTCTTAACACTGTAAAAACATGCCTCCCACAGGGCGGGAGGGTGGGCAACGATAAAACTGCAAAGAGGCAGAAACTTCTAGGCTAAGTTCCTATATCCCTAGCAACACCACCCCTGACTTTATCACAACCAATCAAATCACAACAGCACCTACACAATGTTCCACCCCCAAAAGCCTTAACACCTGACAGGCCACAGTGATGCTTTGCCTGACATGCTAAGGTGCCCAGTCCGGTGAGTTTATGCTGTTCAGGCACACAAGGTGCCCTACACAGTCTTAAACTTCACACGTCCAGATGCATCCGCACATCATTCAAGCCCACTTATCTAAATAATTAATGACACTGACAACCAAATGTGGCGTGAAAGGGGTCGGCTTTTATTGACTGAGAGGAAGGCCTATTAAAGCTAAACTTAAAACTCCCTCTCTAACTAAGGTGGCGGGGAGAAGAACGGTTAAAATATTTATCACACATAGCATAAAGCAGACAGCACATGAAAATAAAATATCTCAAAATTACAATTGAAATAATATCCTAAATGTTGGAGGGCCTTCTACCCAGATGTTCCGGGATCGGCCTTCTGCCACCATCCCTGAGGGCCTTCTGCCCAGATGTTCAGGGATCGACCTTCTGCCACCATCCCTGACCATCCCGAATCCAACCTAACCATGGGCCATCTGCCTTTTCCTCCATGGCCAGGGGTCGACCTGCTGCCACTACCCCTGACCACAACACAACTCGTAAGGACAGAGCTAAACTCCGCCCCTACGGAATAAAAAATTGGGCCACCAGCCCCAAGGTCCACGTATGCTGCTCATCACCTGGTACAGTGATGCCCATGGTAAAATTATAAAAGTAACCAAAACTCAATTCCAATAACTTAAGAAAATTAAACCTAATAAATCAAAATTAAATAACCGTTCTGAACCGGCCAACTGCCAGGTTCCTCCAAACCTGCCACCGCCACCAAAACCCTAAACTCAACGAACTAACAGGACCTCGAGACCCCGATGATGTCTCATCAAAATCGTCCTACCTGAGGCCCCAGCGCCCCCCAATCGGCGCATGAGCTGCAGCTCCGGGAAACCCACATCATCACTGGCCACATATGAAATGGATAGCCAGGAAATATGAGAATGGCCAAGCAACCACACAATTAGCGGATACCACAGCCGCCCAGTAAAAGAATAGAGTAGAAAGGCAGGAATAAGTGTAAACTCCTACATAACATGAGGGGAAAATCCTAACCGTGAAAGGATGATGGGGAGGGAGGGGAAGTTGTGGGTCGCCCAATTTGACTTGAGGCAAAAAACAAAACATCCGTCAGCCGGCAAAAGCCGTAATTATAACCGACGGTAAAACAAAAATTCCTCAAGGCCCCCACAATCGCAAAGGCGATTTGCGACGAGCGGCTAATCCTCAAAGGGGTGCACTGCCAGGGGAAGGCCTGATATAGCACATAACTGCACCAAACCTCCCCCTACCCAGTGCCCGGATCTCGACTTCGGACCACCCGCCACAGCGGCAGCGGAAACCGCGCCGATGTGGAAAGAGCGAGTCCCATAATCGACCGGTGATAGACCCAGGGCCAAGAAACAGCGTTCCAACAAACCGACAGGAAATGGTACCAAGTCAGGGGGGAACCGTCACTATGAACGAGCCACCCGCCAGGCGAAAGAGGCAGAAAGCCCAAATAAGCCCTGGCCGAGACCACCGGGCAAAAGCGGCGTATACTGGCCTGACCCATTCGGACCCACTGCCCCCTGGCCACTGCGCCGGCCTTGCAACACTGATTCTTGCACCACACACCGACGGGTATACGACGCCCTGGCATGTCAGGATGGGCAAAGCTGCTGCACGGGAGTGCGCCACCAGCCCGCCCACCCTGAACGCACCATGATAAGCCAAACAAAAGCCATCCTGAAAAGGCGAACTCCGCAGTCCAAGGAGCCGAGGCTCCTCAGTGACCCCAAAATTCGACTCAACAGGGAACCCACGCCAGAAAAAGGATGTAGGAAAGTTCCTCTCTCTGCAATGATGCAAAACCGTGATATCCCCGCAAGAACCCATACGACCATACGCACGCGGCGTGAGTTGACATAAAATCGGCAAACAAGGGCAAAAAATTAATTCAGGAATGGTCTTACCCCTATGGCCCCCTTCCCGCAGGCAAATGGCTCCAGCGCTCCTAAGAAGCCAAAGAAGGCGCACATGTTGTCAGAGAACCTGACACACCTAATCAGGACCTTCATCACCCCAATAAAGTGCCAAGGGAGCCAACCGTCCAACACGTAAACCGCTCAAATGGGATAGGGGGGAGGGCATAAGCAATGCCGCTACAGACATACGGCACACGCTTGGCTTGCAACGTGATGTTGTACACCAAGCATATAGAAACTATTTGGGCAAGAACCCTAACTACCGGCAAGGAAGGAGATCTCAGTCTAATCATGGCAGAGACGACTCCCATGTTGTCACACTCAAATAGAAATCCCTCAGTACGCAGGCAGTGGTCCCATACTTCCAATGCCAACCTAACAGGAAAATGTAGAGCAACCACATGTAGAGCAACCACAAGTGTGTTAAGCTATTGACAAACCAGGCCAACTCGCCAAAGGTCCCTGCTGAGTCCGTCAAAATTCCAAGACCTTGCTGGGAACCGCCGTTAGTAGCTACAAAATACCCCGTTAAACGGAATAGAAAGGCGTCCCAAACGCACAAATCCCTCGGAATCTCACGCGACGAACCCTAAATTACGTATACTTCTAATTCCTGCTGTCTCATTCCCAATTCCCTACAAAAACACCCGGCCGGTGAAGACAAGCGAACCCACCATAAATGCAGCCTTCTGAAGTGCGAGTGTGCCTGCAACTAGTGCTCACAATACCCCGTCTATCATCCGTAAGCCTGCACAGGCCCGCCTGAGCATCAGTTTAGGATACCCAAATGCGCCAAAGGATCCATAGGACCCTCTGACTTGCACCCGCATAGGCGCTCTAAAAGTCAAACAATGCAAGTCAGTAGTGTAGCAGAGGCAGGTTAAAAGAAAAACCCTACAGGTAGTGCTGAATGTGGATACCCCAATACCCTAAAGAGTCCGGAGTACCCTCTGAGTTGTTACCCGCAATTGGCACCTGAAAAACCTCAAACAAATAAAGCAAGTAGTTTAGCAGAACCATCTCTATCCGAATGCGGGGTGCAGGCTAAAATAAATTCCTCCAGGTAGCGCATAATACCCGGCTACCCAGAGGCCTACTGTAAACACCAGTGTAAGTATTAGCTAAACCATGCGAAATACGCGCAAGAAGGTGAACAACCCATAGGCAAGAATCTGGTAGCAGAAAAAACTCCATCCGTCAACCGAAACCCCCAAAGCGAAACGCCGACGGGTGTGAAGGAAGGAGGAGGAAATCCGACTCGACATACAATGAGCCCATGAGCGTACCACTGCCAAACGATCTGACCATCTCCAATGCCGAGTCAAGGACATGAAATCCCCCTGTAATGCACCCCCCGGGATTGCGGGAGTAACTAATGCCCCGTAAATTATAGGAAGGATCCCGTATAAGTCCAAAGGTCAACCCGACATGTAACGGGACTACCCCTCATGGTGACAGCACAAAATACCGAATGGAACCGGGAGATAGACCGTCGCTCTCAACAAGTCCGGGAAATCCACGCGGAGAGAAGTCCCACACAAAAACAGCCCGGAATAGACTAAGAAATAGGTAAGGGGAAGCCAACAGGGAAACCTGATCGCAGAAACCCTGAGGTTTAATAGGAGAGGGAGCCTTACCCAACGACCAAGCCCGCCGGACCGCGGTATTTCCGAGTCGCCGCGCAGCAGCCACCATTGTCACCGGATTGCTGCAACCTGTATAGCGTGGCTACCACTGAACATAATGCCTGAGTGCCGGAAAGACACCCCCTTACCAACTCACCCTGGCCAATGTGACCTGTAAAGCAGTGAACGTGTACCGCATGCGACGGGCCTGCCCTAACGTCATAGAACCCCGAGCCAGATAGCGACCCAGCACTATAAAGCCGTTACCGGCAGTTGCGCTTCTGCGACATGGATAACGTAAAAATGCGGCGCGCTTGCTGCTTCCCTATAAAAAATTCTAATCGAATAGTCCCCACGCCTCTGAATGATACGTAGTGAGGCTAATATGAATCAGAGATAGGTAGGGCAAAACTGTCCTGTACTCCTCGGGCTGAAACTCCAAGAACAAGCCGAAAATAGCTGCACACAGCTAGCCCCCTACTGAGAAGAACGAAAGGTATCTGCACCCCGTTGTGGCTGAATAGCTGCTAGCAAAGCTCCTATCATAACCTGCAAGTGCGAATATAGAAATCTAACGACCTCAACCCCAGCTTACCGCTGTGTGCGCACAGGGGACCGTATACGAGTCTACGACACCTGGAAAGAATTAGAACTGTAATGCCAGCGCAAAAAGTCGTCGTCTAGTACTAACCCAGCGAAAACCCCCCGCCGTAAGACGAGGACCTTTGACGACTGGTAAACCAGGAAGGGTAAGTAACCCTCTGTATGCGCCTCATCCTACTGTGCTTAGTGGAGCCCGTACCCGTATACCTGCATGCACCCGAGGAGGAGTACCGGGTACAAGAGTCCGCTCCAATACCAGGGCTACCCACACTCACCCCGGACCAGGACAGAACCTCAGAAGACTCACCCGCCTGCGCAGCCACGGCCGCTGACGCTGGTCCGCCGTGCCCCCATCCAGATACTTCCTGTCCTTCCATGGCGATTGAGGACCATGGCACTGTGGAAACAAGAGAGACATAGTTGCCGGTCGCAGGCGCAGGCACCCTGATACGGCCGGAAACCAGGCCCAGGGAACCAAGAAACTTATTGATGCCAAAACTGGGTTAACCCCGCCGGCATAAAGGACCCCCCTGAGCACTCACAGTCACCTGCCTAAGAGCCCTCCGACAGGTTATACTGGCCTGTGTGCGCCTACACATGCGCCGAAGTAAAGAATTAACGCACGCGCCGAAGCCCTGCGCGCTTCCATCCCCATAAGCCGTCTGTGCATAACTCCTAATAGCACCATCCGTGGGATACCCGCACTGATTGACGGTGCAGAGCTGCTTCCCCGCGGTGACCTCTTGTAAGCACTACGCTGTGAACACCCGAGATGAGTGAGGCCTGACCCGACAGACAGCCAGGCCCTACGCACCCGTCCTAACACTGGCCTGTGTAAACCAGGCCGTGAACACAACCTGGGCTGCCCAGGCCCGTCGTGCCCGTCCACCTCTTGGCGTAGCGCCGGATTTGTATGTAACCTAGGGCCTGAACATTCTCAGTGTGCACGCTGCCCTGCTCGTCTAGGCCCAGTGCAGCCACTCCCAGCGCGGGCCGTTGTCACCCGGCCCCATTAATGCAGGCTGGGAAGTCCTGCACGGTCACTGCTGGGCAGGCGCACTGACCGGCCTGTCCAGGCCTAGCCCGCCTGCCCCACGCTGGATTTAGCGGCCGCACGGGCGCAGACACGGCCACCCGAGCCCGGCGGCCGGCCGCTGCTGCAGAGTTCCAGCGGCTAAACATCGTGGTCTAGCGCCGGATCTTTATTTAATCTGGGGCCTAAGCATTCTCAGTGGGCACACTGCCCGGAAGTCTAGGCCCCGAGCAGCTCACCCCAGGGTAGGCTGTTGTCGACCCGGCCCCCTTTAATGCAGGCCGTAACGTTCGGCCCGGTAACGGCTGGGCAGGCGCACAGACTGGCCTCTCCAGGCCAAGCCCGCCTGCCCCCCCGCTGGATGTAGCGGCCGCTCGGGCGCAGACACACCCGCCCGAGCCCGCCGGCTGGATCGCTGCCATAGAGCTCCCGCGGCTAAACACAGCAAGCACCAGATTTTTATGTAATCTGGGGCCCAAACATTCTCAGTGGGCACACTGCCCGGCAAGTTTTGGCCCCGTGCAGCACCCCCCCCCCCCCCCCCCCCCCCAGCGTGGGCCGTTATAAACCCGTCCCCCCTTAATGCAGGCCGGAACGTCCAGCCCGGTAACGGCTGGGCAGGTGCGCTAACCGGCCTGTCCAGGCCAAGGCCGCCTGCCTACCGCTGGATGTAGTGGCCGCTGTGCGCGGACATGCCCGCCCGAGCCCGCCGGCCAGATTATAATCGCGGGAGCTCGGCGGCTGCAATCACCTGACGTGAGACTGACGATTCGCGGCGGAGACGGAGAAGGCACCCCCTACACAGCTTGCGCTGGCGGGAGAGGCCGCTCGCGAACGTCAGAGGGTCCCCTTTCAGCAGGCGCCTCAGGCCAGGCCAAACTCGCCCGGCCGACAGAGGAGTCTGCCAAGCGAGAAGGCAGGCCCGCGATGCCCCGGCGGACAGGAAAACGAGGATGCCTTAAACTGTACTGCACTGAAAATGAAGGTAGGATAGGAAGGATAAAGATATAGATAGAAAGGAAAGGTATGGAAGAAAGAAAAGAGAAGACAAAGGCCCTCATTCCGAGTTGTTCGCTCGGAGTTTTTCATCGCATCGCAGTGAGAATCCGCTTAGTGTGCATGCGCAATGTTCGCACTGCGGCTGCGCCAAGTAACTTTACTATTAAGAAAGTAAGTTTACTCACGGCTTTTTCATCGCTCCGGCGATCGCATTGTGATTGACAGGAAATGGGTGTTACTGGGCGGAAACACGGCGTTTTAGGGGCGTGTGGCTGAAAACGCTACCGTTTCCGGGAAAAACGCAGGAGTGGCCGGAGAAACGGTGGGAGTGCCTGGCCGAACGCTGGGTGTGTTTGTGACGTCAGCCAGGAACGAAAAGCACTGAACTGATCGCACAGGCAGAGTAAGTCTGAAGCTACTCAAAAACTGCTAACTCGTTTGTGATCGCAATATTGCGCATACTTCGGTCGCACTTTTAAGAAGCTAAGATACACTCCCAGTAGGCGTAGGCTTAGCGTGTGTAACTCTGCTACATTCGCCTTGCGAGCGAACAACTCGGAATGAGGGCCAAAGTTATATACAGTGAGAGAGGAAGTGAAAAGAATGAACAGCTAGAGAGCAGAATGAAACACAGGTACAATTCACAATGTACTCATCAGTCCAACGATAAAACTGCAAGAGGCAGAAACTTCTAGGCTAAGTTCCTATATCCCTAGCAACACAACCCCTGACTTTGTCACAACCAATCAAATCACAACAGCACCTACACAATGTTCCACCCCCAAAAGCCTTAAACCCTGACAGGCCACAGTGATGCTTTGCCTGACATGCTAAGGTGCCCAGTCCGGTGAATTTATGCAGCTCAGGCACACAAGGTGCCCTACACAGTCTTTCATACAGCATGTATGTTAGTGCAAGTGTTGCCAGAGGTCACATACATCAAACTCTCTATTAAACTCCATTGCACTTTTCTTGGACTGCTCATGCTGCATGCATATGATTATAGCAGTGTCCAGTATTAATTCCTTCTCATGTAAAAAAAAGTGCACAAGTTACATCATTATAAGTTCCACACACAATTCTGTCCTTGATAAGCTCACGCTACTGCACCATAATCACGATTCTTTGCTAGTAATTTCACTATGGCAGTATATGATTGGATGATTGGGCTCTGCACAGCAGTGTTAAAAGCATTATAAAATTTGCTGGAACACATATGCCATCAACATATGTATTATTAGTTTTTCCAGATCCTCCTGATCTTCCCCCTTTCCCTTCTGAATAGGTAAATGTTTCTGCCTTATCAACAGCACCTGAGTATGAGCCTGTACCCTTTTTGACTTGTCTAAAGGTGCCCATACACTTGTGCGAGTTTGCACAATTTCCACTCCGCTTTCCGATTTCTCTCTCCGCTACCGCTGCGCTTGACACAGGTTACTGTTCCCAATTGTAGTCCACGTGGATCGTAAAGTATGAAAAAGTCCCCAAAATGGAAAAAAAATATGAAAAACTCATGTTGACCTTTTCCATGTCAACCTAGTACATGTCAACCTAGTGACCATGTCGACCAATAGTGGTCGACCTAATGACTGTCGACCTAAGTGCTGTCGACCTAATGACCGTATCCCGTGTGATCAGATATCTGTGTCTAAAGTGCACATCAGCACCTGAAATTCATTGCTGAGAGGGGTCTTGTTTACTAGTCGATTAAGAGAAAGGTTTTCCCAAGAGCTATAAACATGTTAAATTGTACAAATTGTACTTGTGGAGGGTGATGATGTTCTTATGCTTTTTATGAATGCTGTTAATTGCACATGTACATTTTTTGTTGACTGTTCATATGGTGAATTGTTGATGACAATAAAGTTTGGATTGGATTATTATACCACCCTCGTATTTGAATCAATAGTGAGAATAGTGTGTAAGTGTTTAACATTTACCAATGGGTAGTTAGCAGATACATCTTAGGCACACAAAAGGACAGTATCAAATGTTTTATATATGGGAGAAAACAGCAAATAAAATAAAAAGTAAAAACAGTTATCCAGATTGTCTTTTTTCACTTCTTGTCCCAAGCTTTTGTCAGAGCAGGACTTTATAAGTGATCCATGTGTGGTTTCCAAGAGGGTGAACTCATCCAGTTAAAGCACCAAACATACTGTATGTGAAAGAGAAAATATATCTCAATATAATCATGTTGCCCGTACATTTAAAAAGAGCTTTTCCGTCAGTCCCAAAACCCATGGGATAACATCGCTGGTGAAGGAGAGAATGCAAGTCACCGTAAAACGTTTCCTCAGCTCGTTTCATCTTTTACACTTGTATATAGCGGGACTTCATAAGAAGTATCCTCTGCCTCCAGCTATTACCCTTTGCTCTCCCTGTCACCCACTGCCTCTCCCATCACCTTCTGCATGACACCACCCTCTGCCTACTACTTCCCCCTGTTGCCCACTTCCATTCCCTGTCACCCTCTGAAAGACATCACCCTATGCCTTCCCTGTCACCTACTGTTTTATCCCATAAAACACAACATTAATTTAGATCAATTCAAATTGGTTAAATAGACTTTTAATAAATTGACCCCTTAGTGTTGGCCTTGATTGTGATTTACCACTTAAACACCAGGTTTTATCCATGAAGAAATCATCATTGTTTTATCTGTGGTACATAGCTGGTACAAAATGCACCAGTCAGGCTATTAACCAATCGACCCTGTGCCTGCCACATAACACCATTCCATTCATAGGGCACGGGCAAGCAGGATTTTTGCCCAGGGGGGCGGTGCCCTGAGGGCGCTGCCACCGCCGCCATGGCAAGAGCCGCTACTCCTGATCCTGGTGTCCCCCACCGCTCCCCAGCTGCAACTACTGGGGGCACTGGAACAGCTACAGGGGGCACAACTACTGAGGGCACTGGCAGAGCTACAGGGGGCACAACTACTGGGGGCACTGGCACAGCTTCAAGGGGCACAGCTAGGGGGCACAGCTACGGGGGTCACAACTACTGGATGCACTGGCACAGTTGCTGGGGGCACAACTGCTGGGGTCACAACACCAGGGGGCACAAAAAACAGGGGGCACAACTACTGGGGGCACAGTTACAAGTGGCATAGCTAGGGGGCACAGCTACAGGGGGCAAATCAACTGGGGGCACAGCTACAAGGGGCACATCTACTAGGGGCACAGCTACTGGGGGCAAAGATACAGGGGGCACAGCAACAGGGGACACAGCTACAGGGGTCACAACTACTGGGGGCACAGCTACTGGGCTCACAACTATTGGGGGCACTGCTACAGGGGGCACAGCTGCTGGGGACACAAGTACAAAAAGATAACTGTGGCCATGCCCGTTCCTTATGAAGAAGCCACACCCCTATTTTTGGCTGTACACCTTCATCGCGCACCAACTCTGTTTTACCTGGAGGGGGGGCACCACAGGAAACTTTCGCCCTGGGCGCCAGCCACAAGGTCTAGAACCGGCCCTGTAGCTACTCACTGACTACCGCAGATGAAGGACTACTAATATAATGTAGAATCTCTCATACTTCATTTGTGTTGCTCAATTTTAGCTTTTTGTATCCTGCTAACTGGAATTCACTGTTTTCTCTGTAGTCTGCTAATCCTTTATGTTTATTTATCATATACTTTTTAATGTGCGAATGTAATGCACTTTACATTCCACTGGGAGGAGAGTGCCTTATATATCTAATTATTATTATTTTCATCAGCATGCAGTCACCATGTAGAGATTCAAAATGTCAATAATCATAATGTGGACACCACAATATTGATAATTATGATGCTGAATGTCGACATTTCCAGTGTTGACCTGTGAAATGTCAACATTCTTCAGGGAGCTGAGGGTTAGTCTCTGGGACCAGATGGTTAGGGTTAGGCTGCAATAGGTTCGTGTTAGTGTTAGGCACTAGGGGCAGGGTTAGAGGTTAGCATTACTCTCCACCACTTGATCAGATCACCACTGAAACGTCTGACATGGAAGACACTGCTGCATCGTCATCACACTACTAGAGCCGCTACCAGGTAAGTGATTATCGCACCAATGGGACACACAGTTTTGTTGACATTATAATCATGTCGATATTCCATCGGGATGCAGTCAATTTACTGGTTGTCGGGATCCCAGCGTTCAGGAGACCGATGCCGGAATCCCGACACACGCCGCTATTCCAACAGCCGGCATCCTGACACCCGCCTGAAATTCCCACTCAGTTGGTGGATCCATGCTACCAACCGAGTGGGAATAGAACCTGTAGCGAGCAGAGCGAGCCACCATGCCCGTTGCATGGCGAGCGCAGCGAGGGGACTTGCTGCCGGGATTCTGGCAGATGGGATGCCGCTGTCTGTATAGTGACAGCCGGCATCCCCTCTACTGGCATTTCGTATGTATTCCATTCCATCAGTGATGGGGTGTTTTGAGAGAGGAAGGGGCCTATGTGCAGCCTCCGTGTGGGCCCCCTCCTCTCTAGCCAGCTGCTGGTAGTGCTGAGCACTAGTAGATTCTAGTGGTCTGTTAGATTGTACTATGCATGTGCAGGTCTCCAGTAAATGATGTGGCGGCCATTATCCCAGCGATTTCCCTACTGCACATGCACAAAAGACCAGGGAAATAGACACCATTCCATTTTTTCAGCAATTTTGCCGAGCTGCAGGTGCCAGAACAGGACTCCAGAGAGGTAAGTACTAAAGATTATGGGTGCAGGGGCCTGTGTCCACCACACACCTTGCACCCGTTTTATATATATATATATATATATATATATATATATATATATAACCAATCCGTAGGGTCCACACTCACATAATCCATATTCATGCTGGGGTGCATTTCCAAATGAAAGATAACCATCAGGTTATAGTTCCAGAATAGCCATAAAAAGGGAGAGCACTCACCAGACTTGTTAAAAGGTAAATCCTTTATTTCAGAACAGGAAGTCAAACAGCTACATCGACGTTTCGGTCCTGTCCAGGACCTTTGTCAAGATACAAACATGGTGCAGTGTCCAGACATTTATACCCAAACAGGTTCCCTCCCACCAATAAGGTGGGACACACCCACTCATGTTTAACATTATGAATACTCCTAGTTCTATAAATGAGATAGGAAAACAATCAACCATATGGGCTCTGTACATACAAGATATCTAGTAAATAGTCATCAGAACGGATCAGTAAGGCTTAATAATGCATGTAAACCATTAGAAAACGGCGTGCGTTCCAGCGGCCGAGTCACTTCCGGTCCGTGAACCGCACATCCGGTCACGTGTCCCGGAAGTCAGCAAAACAAAGTAACTTCCGGTCCGTGACCAGCACATCCGGTCCCAGGTCACGGAAGAGTATTCATAATGTTAAACATGAGTGGGTGTGTCCCACCTTATTGGTGGGAGGGAACCTGTTTGGGTATAAATGTCTGGACACTGCACCATGTTTGTATCTTGACAAAGGTCCTGGACAGGACCGAAACGTCGATGTAGCTGTTTGACTTCCTGTTCTGAAATAAAGGATTTACCTTTTAACAAGTCTGGTGAGTGCTCTCCCTTTTTATGGCTATATATATATATATATATATATATATATATATATCACTGCATCAGTTTGCTAACATGATGGATGCTGACATGGTCAATGTTGACATAATAGTCATGTTGACATGCATGTAGTCATTATGAATGTCGACAAAACTAACCCAACCCTCTGGGCTGCCATTAGAAATGTTGAGGCCGGGACTGACAAAATAGGCAGCCCCCCCCACCCGCAGCCTCTCATTTTCCTGTGTCCCACCAGCAGCCTCTCCCTTCCCCGTGTCCGTCTAGCAGCCTCTTACCTCCCCTTGTCTGTCCAGCACCTTCTCACCTCCCTCTGTCCATCCAGCAGCCCCTCACTTTTCCCTATGCTCACGAGTAGGTGTTGATCTGCAGCCAGGTCGCCAGCAAACCAGCAAGCAGCCAAGGAGACAGCACCAGCTGCATTTTGAATTTGGCACCGGTCACGAGCCAAGTGGAGCTAGGGGACCAGCAACCAATCTGGAGCTGCAACTGTAGCCGCTCCTGATTGGCTGATGGCCTGCAAGCTCTGATTGGCTCACGGCCGGTGCCAGATTCAAAATGCAGCCAATGCTGTCTCTCCATTGCTGCCTGCAGGACTGTTAGCAGCAATCAGCTGGCAGACAGTGCCACCCGGGACCCCTTCTCTGTCTGGTCCCGGGACTTCAGTCCCAGCAGTCCCCCCGTGATGGTGGCCTGCCAACCTCCTTCATCAATTTTATCACACTATATTTTATTGATAAGATAATGTAAGTGCAATTTACTTAATTTTAATTTGTTAATCCATTAACATCTCAATTTACATTTGTGCTATTGGAGGTTTCTATTTATTTTTATCAATTCTACAATTGAAAGTTGGGGCATCATTACTCTATATGTTTTTCTTATTCTTTGCCCTAAGTCAGCTCAGGATTGTAAGTGCAGTTTTTCTATATTATTTTATTCTATCCTTATTCATTATCTATTAAAGTAAAATTATATAATTAGACCAGCAAATCTTCTGATGGCATATTTGGACTGTACTCAATATCACAAACGTCATTAAATGAGAAGTTAGTCACTGTCTAGCGCACTAAAGATGGAACATTCTAATTGCGGAACAGTGCCTGATCTCAGAGATCTTGGATCATGGGAACTTGGCCATCCGCTAGAAGCTCATGACTGTTCAGCTACCTAATAAATGACATCTGGCAGTATGGAATGTAAATGTTACAGGACATCTTGTCATTACATCTGACAACATATAGGGAGCAGAGCCCAATATTATCCTGCTGTTTGGGTCAAAGGCTGAGACCACTGAGAATTATGAAATGCTTCTGTTTTGGGCACTGCCTATATGATGACCTCCTTGAATTGCAGGGGAATAATTACACATTTGTCCTTTAATTTCAGGTTTTAATTGCAAACATGTATTTTTACTGTAGCCCATCTGATGAACACTTCAAAATTCGGAAGCCATAAAATTATAAATAGAAAAGAATTAAGAGATTTTAGACTTTAATTCAGCTGAAAGAAGGAAACTGCTGAGCAGAAAAGGGCATTATATCAGCACAAATTTGACTAGCAAAATGCAAGGAGGCCCATCAGTACAAGCTGGGTTAAATCATACCTACTCTCCTAGAATCTCTTGGAGACTACTACATTTTTGTTTAGTCCTGTGGGCTCCTGGTAGAGTGGGTAGCCCTTCCGCATCCCACCCACTTTTTACCAAATTCCCAATATTCTAATATAAACATAAAGCTTGATGTTTTTCCACAGTATTTTGGTTAAAGGGAGGGAGTGTATTGTCAGATTTTTGGGGAACCTCAAAAACTAGCAGTGTGACAATCCTGGAGGGATTTCCTACCCACTCTATTCTAGGTTCACTATAGGTTTTGATTGTCACCAGGATGGAGTGTCAGATGCCAGTTGATTGGGTTGCTTGGTAGACCGCCTTTAAGATTAATGTGCAAGAATTGAATAAAAGTCTGTGGCCATATTCTCCCCATGGGTTGCTCTCATATCAAAGTAGTGCATACTTGCCTACTTTTGAAAAAAAACATTTGAGGGCACACTTGCTTACCCTCCCGTAAATTGTGGCCAGATCTCCTGCATCTCTGCTGCTTCTTAGTGAATCAAGCAGGATATGGAGATTATAGTGGGGATTTTTGAATCCGTAGGGAGGGGATGGGGCTAAATTACATGAATTTGCATCATTTATCCCTGCCCCTCCCCGCGAACCTGCGAATCACGGCATTTGGAGGGCAGGGCCTAGTGACTGACAGCCCTGCCCCAACCCCCATATTGGAATGCAGGTAACTATATTTAAGGGAGATTATGAGAACAGCACCAATAACCGTGGTGTTAAAGTAAACATTTACTGCTACATCTGAGAAGCGTGCTATAGAAATTACTTACATCCAAATGTAAATGAGCCCCATAGAAGTTAGTAAGATCTACTTGTTGATGAAAATACAATGATAGTTTGCAGTGTTTGTTTGTGTATTGTGTTTTACAAGGGGTAAAATGAGAAACCTTATTTGAAAATGCATGTAGCCATAGGCATCACTGCCTTATAAAGTTATAACCAATGCAGGGGAAAGGCACTGATGATCCCATTTGAATGTACAGTATATTTCTTTGATTTCCTTATTTTTCTCCCAAGAATATAACCACTATATAATGGGGTAAGATGCAGTCAGGGAGATTGCTCAACTCTTTAGGGAGTCAGGGAGATTGCTACTAATTCAAGGAGTCTCCCTGACAATCAGGGAGAGTTGGCAAGTATGAAGTCATATCCCTGTCTCAGGTCATGATATTTAGTTTATTTACCTGTTAAGTAAATATTTTTTCTCTAGCATCCATATCCATAAGGGATACTGGGGTCTTAGTACGATGGGGTATAGATGGGGTCCAAAGGAGCCGGTGCACTTTAAATTTATTCAACTGGATGTGCTGGCTCCTCCCCCTATGCCCCTTCCAAAAAGCCAGTTTAGAAAAATGTGCCCTCAGGAGAGGATGCACACTCTGGAGCTCCAGAGGGTTTTTCTTCAGTATGCTGTTTGGGCAACAGCATACCTGCACCGTGGGAGTTAGGGGTGGGGGAGGACACCGGCCTCTGTAAGGTGTCAGAGACGCTTCTCCGCTGCGCTGCACACCCCTAACATTACCTGAAGGTGACAAGAGTGATGAGTACAAACCAGGAGCCCTGCTAGGGGGGTCCCCCCGGTTCTTGAAGCAGAACTAATGCAGTGGCAGCATCTGAACCCCCCTGCATAAACTGGCCAGCGGTTTTGGTGAAAACAAATATTCATACTCTGTTTTACACCATGGGAGACAGTATAAATAAATGCATGAGATTTGCCAGTATAAATAAATGCATGGTTTTGGTGACATTACGACATTACAGGGGGCGGAGCTTACTCAGCTTACCAGACCGGGACCAGCGGCTTCTTGGCGCTTTCCTCTGCTTACAGCTGCAGCAGCAAGGCACACAGCTCGTCCAGGACACTCAAGATACACAGGAAACTGATACAGGGGTGTAAATAAGAGGGTGAGCCACTATTATACATGAAAATAGAGTCCTGAAAAGGACAAACTCCGGTATTATGCCAAGCTAATACAGCCTGCAGTTTTACTGGGTCTGCTAGGCTTGGGTGTCAGCGTCCGGAGTCTTACAGGTACGCTGGGGCCGCGGTGCTGGCTTCTCTGGCGGTGTGCAGGTAGCGGCGGAGGTGGGCTGCTGCGCTGGGTCTGTGGGCAGCAGTGGCGGCGGTGAGGGGGTCCGCTCGTGGCGGCGGGATGCCGCTACAGCGGGTCGCTCTTGCTGAGCCATTGATAAGAGACCAGAGGCAGTGAGCAATGTGGCTTTGCAGAAAGGTCTGCATTACTGGGCGCCGCCATGTTGGAGACCAAGTTTTAAGCATAGTTCCTGTTTCCTGTTTCTTCCAGCCAATCCAGGGGAAGCTCTCCCTATAAAAGGGGGCTGGTTTAGGACAGGGATGCCAGTGCTTCAAGTTACTTGTCGTATTCTGGTTACTCCTGCTCCTGCTTGGTCGGTTCTCTGTTGCTGCTGCAGTCCTGCCGTTCCTAACCTGCTACTGCCTGTGGAAGCGCTCCTGGAAAACCCGGTCCAGTAAGACTCTTTGGGCACAGTCGGCCCTGGGTCTTCTGCCTCGTCTTTCAAGCCACACTCCACAGATCTACTTCACCAGCCACGTCTTTGTACCACTGACCACAACCTGCAGATTGTTATCTTCAGCCTCATCCTCCAAACCACAGTCCACAGTCCTTGTCTCCAGACACGTCTTTTAACCACCATCCACAGTTGTGCAGTTCATTATTCACAACCTCGTCTTTCAAGCCAAAACCTGCAGTTCTTTATCCACAACTACGTTCTTTAACCATCGTGCTCCAGCCACAATTCTCTACTTCAGCCCTGTACATAATAAATACTATTCATTGACTTTCAACCCCGCCTACGTTCTTCATTGCTCCGTGTCCCATACAAAGGAATTATATCCAACCCCCTCATCTTGTTCACCCACAGCCATCTACCTCCTCGGGCAAGTCCACTTTGCTAGACGTGACATTGGGTGTGTTGGTCTCTTCTCTCTGGTTCTATCTCTCACATACCAGTCTGGGCAGGCTTGCTATATATACTTTTCTGTGTGTTGTGTGTGAGTGTTTTGTCTCCTGTAAACATGGTAAAACATCAATTATGTAAAGTTTGCAATATCAGCTTCTCTCCCTCCATTGCTGGTTCCCTCTCATGTGAACAATGCAGCCAGTCCTCCCAAGTTAGTGAGGAAGCTGGGGGAGTAAGAGGTTCAGGAGCCATCCTGGTTAGGTACTATAAAAACCATGATGGCTGATATGTCTTCTCAGCTCACTGCAAATAGTCTAAAGACACAGCAGCTGCAGCTGTCTGTAGCAGACCTGGCTGCAAAGGCAGATGACAGACAGAACCCTCTCCCTAGCTCAGGGACACATAAACGTGGACTCCCTGACTTATTCTCAGAATCTGATGAAGAGGGACTGGAGGAGGGGGAGGAGCTGGATCCTATTACAGAGGATTCATCTCCAGCAAAAAGGATTGAAGCCCTCATACTTGCTATCAGGGATGTATTAAAAATCCCAGTGGAAGACGATGCAGCAAAGCAGTTCTTCTCCTCCTAGAAAAAGGTTAGCGTCACTTTCCCTGATTCTAAGGAATTAGATGACATGTTTAAGTTAGCCTGAAAAAACCCAGATAGAAAATTCCAGGTGCCAAAGCGCTTTTTGAGTACTTTCCCATTTCCTCCGGATGGCAGGAAAATTTTGGAAGATCCCCCGGCTGTGGACGTGTCAGTCTCACGCCTATCTAAAAAGGTGGTATTACCAGTCCCGGGCGCCTCTGCCTTGAAGGACCCTGGGGATAGGAAAATAGAGACTACATTAAAGTCTATTTACACAGCAGCTAGCGTATCACAAAGGCCTGTGATAATGGGTTGCTGGATGACACATGCCATTCACACCTGGGCAGGCCAGATTCAAGAGTGCCTTGCGGGGATATGTCTCTGGTGAATATGGTTACACTGACAAAACACATTCAGGATAGTGCACATGTCCTGTGTGATTCTATCAAGGAGATAGGCGCTATTAATGCTAAGACTACTGCCATGGCAGTGTCTGCGCACAGAGCATTATGGCTGCGTCGGTGGATAGCAGATGCAGATTCCAAGCACAGTGTGGAGTCTATTCCTTTCTCAGGAGTGTGGTTATTTGGGGTTGAGTTGGATACGTGGATTTCGAAAGCTACTTCGGGGAAATCCTCATTTCTCCCCTCTGGGGCCCCACCAGCCAGACGCTCCTACCTGGGGCCATCTACACAGTCCTTTTGAACCACTAGATTTATGTCAAGAACCAGAGGCACTTCAAACGCTGCAAGAGGCAGCAGGGGCAAGACAAGAAAACCAGCCGCCGCTGGTTCTCAGGAACAAAGCACCAGGTCTGCTTTCACCAAGGACTTAACATGACGGTGTTCCCCCACCCCGAGAGAATCTCGAGGTGGGAGCTCAATTGCGTCACGTCAGCCGCATGTGGAAAGGATCCTAATTTCTCAGGGCTACGAGCTGGAGTTTGACAGTGCTCCTCCCCACTGATTTTTCAAATCAAGTTTACCAGTTTTGGCGGATACGTGAGATACACTGCAAAAGGCCATCCTGAAATTGGTCCAGTCCCAAGTCATTATCCCAGTGCCACTGCAACGACAGGGAAAAGGCTACTACTCCAACCTGTTTGCGGTACCAAAACCGGATGGTTCGTTAAGGCCCATTTCAAATCTAAAATCCATGAACCCTTACCTAAAGGTCTTCAAGTTCAAGATGGAATCCTTGCGAGCAGTGTTTGCGGGCCTGGAAGAACAGGAGTTCATGGTTTCGCTGTATATAAAGGACCCTGGTTCCGGTATGAATGGTCGACACATGAAAAGGTCGACGTGAGTTTTTTTACTTTTTTGGTGTCGTTTTTTGCGTAAAGTGACTGGGAACCCCAATTAGTGCACCGCGTCCCCTCACATGGTGCCTTCGCTCCGCTACCGCTTCGCTCGGCACAGATTACCGTTCCAATCGTAGTCCACGTGGATCGTAAAGTATGCAAAAGTTCCCCAAAAGAAAAAAGTTAAAAAACTCATGTCGACCTTTTCATGTGTCGACCATTTCATGTGTCGACCATGTGTCCATGTCGACCATGTCAATGTCGACCAATAGTGGTCGACCTAATGACTGTCGACCATAACATGGTCGACCATCTGAACGGATACCAGGACGCTAATCTCCACTCCATATCTCGATTAAGCCGCCTCACCAGGCTTACCTGCAATTTGCCCTGTTGAGTGATCACTACCAGTTCCAGGCACTGCCCTTCAGCCTGTCCACAGCTCCGAGGGTCTTCACGAAGGTGATGGCGTAGATGATGTTCCAGCTTCGAGTCCAGGGGGTCAATATTGTCCTTTACCTAAACGATCTCTTGGTAAATGCGAAATCCAAGGAGCTTTTATTGCTCAATATAGACCGCACTATTCAGCTTCTCTCACATCATGGGTGGATCCTCAATTTACAGAAGTCTCACCTGGAGCCTACTCAATGGCTCCTGCTCCTGGGAATGTTTCTGGACACAGTGGCTCAGAAAGTATTCCTAGACAATGCAACAAAAGAAAAAGAAGACTCTTTTCTGAGTGCACTCTTAGAAATAGTCAAATGAAGACTAGATTATTTGTGAAATTAAAACATATTGAATTTTATTATTATTTTATAAAACAATAATTCCACTTGGTGTATCCTTAACAGACATACAGTATAAACACATAAACAATATACAAAAGTTGAAATATTAACAACAGAGGTCTCTCCTATACCACTATACCAGGTAAATCCATATTGTGGAGACCAGGGCCAATATTTACTAATATTCGTGTTTGAGTCGGTTTGTGTAGAGTTTAAACTCGTCTTGTATCGGGTGCATTTTCATGCAACTTTTTGAAACTATATACGCCAAGTTACGAAGCAGTCGACTTTATGGTTGTCGTGTTTTCCGATGTCGATGCCAGTCGGTTTTTTCTGGCACATTTGCGGCCGTCATTGTCGTTTGCGTACGTGTTTTTGTTGTTTTTGCTGGGTTTTTTTCTAAGTTAAACGCGGCAGGGTTTTTTTTTTCCCGCGGCCGCATTTTCACTTTTAGTTTCGTTTTTCATCCCTGTTCGTGATTGGTTGTGCTTCAGATGGTAGGAGTGTCTGTGCGCAACCATATAAATACGCCCCAAACCGTCCGCACCTCGTGGGTTTAGTTAGTGGTGAGGAGGGAGGTTGTGCTGTGGAGGTTGGTGAGTAGTTGATTTGGTGAGGAGTTTTTTGGGTGATTTCTGAGTGTAGTATTGGTGGTCATTCCGAGTTGTTTGCTATTTTTTTCGTTCGCACAAGGTATGTGCAAAATTGCGAACATGTTGCAAAATAGCGAATATCCGCCTCCAACGGTTTTTTGCTAATTCGTCCGCAGTATTACACAAAGTGGGTGTACGCCAAATGACATTGCAGCAGTGCGAAACCATCGCATTAACACCAACCTCATTGTAAAAATACTAAGTTTTCGTAGATTTACTCATTTTTCTTAAAAGTGCACACTTTTGCGGAAAAACGCACAACAATGTGTTTTTTTTCTATTAAGTGAAATTACACCTTTCAGTTTAAAGTCCACAAGCCCTCCTCAATTACGAATCAAATTAGTATAATGAATGATAATGTTCATGACCAATTAAGTCTTCAAAAAATACCTGAAGAACACTTTGTAGGCATAATTGGCCATCAACATTTAAATGTTTAAATTATAAATATAGATGTTTTAAATGTGCCTGGTCTAATTTTTTTTGTTTTTGTTTTTTTGTGTAGAGGTTTAGTTTGTGAATGAAGGTGTTTACATGTTTATTTAGACAATAACCTCCTAACTGTATTTGTGTTTTTGTTTTAAATCTTACGTTAGATGTGTGAAATGTTTAAGGTAATCAATTTCTGCTAGCCAATCTGCTGTTCCTTTATTGCATTAATAAACACAACACCCGCTTATCTTGAAATATATATAGATTTTATTGTTTGTCATTTTTTTTTTAATAATTTTTTTTTTAAACTGAAAATATTAAATTATTTACATTAAAAATTTGCAAATTTTTCCAGCTGGTCCACATTAGCCAGCAAGGCTACAAGATTTTGCCTCATGGTGGCCAGAATGCCCGCAAAAGTTGTGGGATCTCCAACTGCAACATCTGAAATTAAGAGGCAACATAAACATTACTAACTTACTCACATTACCTATTATACAAGCAAGGCACAAAGCACACTTTAATGCAGGCATGTCCAAACTGGGGCCCTCCAGCTGTTGTGAAACTACATATACCAGCATGCCTTGACACAGTTTTGGGGTCAGAGAATGCAAAAGCTGTGTCAGGGCATGCTGGGATGTGTAGTTTCTCAGCAGCTGGAGGGCCGCAGTTTGGACAGGCCTGCTTTAATGGCAAAGTGACTACATCATGGCTGTTTTAAGGATAAATCAGTAGCAGAACAACACACAAGCCTGCTCAGCAATGTTTTTTTTTTTTTTTTAAAGTGTACCACACCATGGGGTACATTTACTACTATGGGAGTTCTATTTAAGATGGGACGTTGACCATAGCAACCAAACAAATTCGACATATTATCTTGTAGAAGGGGTTTAAAAAATTACAAGTATAATCTTATTGGTTGCTATGGGCAACATCCCATCTTAAAGAGAACTACCATCTTAGTAAATGTAACACCATGTTGGCATTCATTCACATCTGGAGTGAAGCCAACTTATCTTTTTTGGGGTTGGCCCTGCATCATCACACTGCATATCAACATCTTCAGAAGGACCACATATCGTAGCATGCCCACACTCCATGAAAGCCTGCCTTACAACATAAGGTCAAACAGCTTTATAAATGTATAAATCCTAAATAGTAGGAGTGTAAGTTTCACAACACAAATCACTGTGTCCTTAGCCTGCCTAACAAAGTGACTCCTGCGACTTTAATTTGAAAATATTGCAATACCCAGGCACAATTGTAAAAGTATAACCACACAAAAAGTATCACTCAGGTCTAAATGTTTTGCATATAATGTATCACATACAAACCCTGTTGTGCAGCCAAACCTGTCGACATAGTGATTGGCGACCCAGAGTGGGCATCCTCAACATTGCAGATGTAGACACTGTACATATAATGTTCCTCACACAAATGTAAAGGCATCATCCATGCCATGATGAAGAAGACAAGCATTTAACCTTGACAAAAGATTGCCCACAGTACAACACTGCATTTATTTGAATGTGTTTTTTATTTTAAAATAAAAAAAATAAGGAATGTGTGTGAACTTACTCTCCTCTGCCACTTGCCCACCTCCCTCAAGTGGCTCCGGGGCCTCTGCTGCCCATTCTGTTGGTGGCGAAGGTGGCTGGCTGGGGGATGGAGGCTGGATGGGTGAGGTTGGCTGGATGGGGGATGGAGGCTGGATGGGGGAAGGAGGCAGGATGGGGGAAGGAGGGTCTAATTGTGTTAGAGGATGGAAAGGGGAGGACCTTATAGAGGGGGTTTGTGAATGATAGGGTGAGGGTGGTGGAGTGGATTTTTGGGACACAGAGGGGGAGGGGGGCAGAGAGGGGAATTGTGTAAGAGAGTGGGATTGGGCCGGAGAGGGGGATTGGTCGGGAGAGTGGGATTGGGCTGGACAGGGGGATTGTGCAAGAGAGTGGGATTGGGCTGGAGAGGGGAATTGTGCAAGAGAGTGGGATTGGGCCGGAGAGGGTGATTGGTCGGGAAAGTGGGATTGGGCTGGAGAGGGGGATTGTGCAAGAGAGTGGGATTGGGCTGGAGAGGGGGATTGTGCAAGAGAGTGGGATTGGGCTGGAGAGGGGGATTGGGAAAGAGAGTGGGATTGGGCTGGAGAGGGGGATTGGGAAAGAGAGTGGAATTGGGCTGGAGAGGGGGATTGGGAAAGAGAGTGGAATTGGGCCGGAGAGGTGGAGGTGGCTGGAGAGGGGGAGTGGTCCGTAGAGGGGGTGTGGGCTGGAGAGGGGGTGTGAGCAGAAGAGGGGCAGTGGCCTGGAGAGGGGGAGGGGGAGACAGAAGGGGAGGGGGCCTGAGAAGGGGCCTGGTGTGGGCTCCCATCAGCAGCAGCAGCTTGCCGTTGTGCTCTCCCTAGAATGACATATGTAATATTTAGGTTTTAGCATATACATTTATAACATCAGCATATTCCTATTACTCTGTTCTGTCCCATGTTAAAGAGACAGGGGTAACATTAATAAGATTGTTAACTGTTTAAACTGGTGATGTTGTCCATAGCAACCAATCAGATTATACGTAACATTTATTAAGCTGCTTCTATCAGATAATATATAGAATCTGATTGTTTGATATAGGCAATATCACCAGTTCCAAAAACCTCACACATTATAAAATTAAACCCACTGAGCAAGTTATTGGGTTCAGTTGACAGCCTGTGTAGCAATTATGCACAACAACATTCACTTTTGCAGAAACACCTTGATACAGTCAGTACTGCTTGCCCTACCCACACACACTGTCATGTTTATTCTACAATAGTGTATTGTAAGTGTGCTAATTTTCACACTCTCACTTAGTGAAAGTAGGCAAAGTTTATGCTAAAAATCTGTTATGTACTGTAATATTTTACTTACTGCGCCTACGTATGTTACGGATTTGTTGGCGGAGCTCCGCCAACAGGTCCGGCGTACGCCTGCGGAGGTCGCTCCAGCGCCTCTCCAATTGTATTACGGTCCTCCGGCTGCGGACGCGGGTCCTCAAGCTGCGGACCTCCGCGTAGGCCTCGCGCTTTACCCTATTTGGGACAAAGGGCCCTGCGCGGCCTACGCGGCGGTCCATCACTGCCACCAGGAAGCGCAGCTCGCGGCGCGTGAATGCTGCTGCGGGCGTTATGGCAATGGCGTTTTCCATATATGGGCTTATATTTATAGTGTGTGTTGGCATGTGATTGGTTGGAAAAGTATGGTGTCATCTGTAATAAGCTTTATTGATATGTATACATTGATGTGCAGGACAGTTTGTACAGTTCTCATGGGCGGAGATTCGCACCCGCGGACACACACACACACACACACACACACACACACACACACACACACACACACACACACATATCATTCAGATATGGCTTCAAATCATAACCATATTAGTCTTCACATATACATAGAATAAAAATATTTTTTAAAGATAAAAACCATTGTATACAACAATCTTACACAACATACATGAAAAGGAGAACATTACATAAAAAAACTGTACTGAAACAAAATAAAATATTCTCTAAACTCACTCAGAAATGTGCTCTCAGAAATGTCCAGCTTGCTTCAGTAATTTTCAGCATACACCCACACACACACAGGCTGCATGCAGGGTGTTTATATAGCCAGTGCAACAATCAGTGGACCAATTTGCATAATATACACCTGCGCGGAATTCCGCACCGGAAAACACACGCAGCTATAAATAGCTAAACACTCGTGCATACACACATGCCACCAGCAACATGGCTACTCGTGAGCAGACTGCAGCAGAGATGGACGAGATGCGGAAGCAGATGGCAGCTTTAGCCCATAGAAGCTTAGCACTGCGGAGGCAGATGCTTGACTTTGACAATGCTGACTTAGAAATAGCAGGACCCAGTACTATACAAACTCCTTCTTCTGATACCCAGGAGTTAGGAGTGAATCCCCTGCCAGACATAGCTAGTGGGGAAACTGAGGGTGATTCCGGACTAGCAGCTCAAACACAAACTACACAAGCAGCTAGTGAAGAGGAAGATGGTGAGGAAGGTCAGGACGATAGCTCACAGGCTACTTCCAAAAAAAAGAAAAGACAGCCCGCCTTCACTAAGAGGGAGTTACGGATTTTGGTCACACAGGCCATGCAAAAAATACATCGAGGACCCAAAAACATGGGTGCTGCAACCAAAGACAGAATTTGGAGGGACATCACTAATTCTGTTAATGAAGTCGGCTCAATAGTCCGCACCTCGCAGGAAGTTCGAAGACGGTAAGTTTATATTGCCAGTCCCTTTTCTGTGCCAAGTATTCTTAAAAAGTAACTTAGATGTGAATTTGCCTATAGCAACCAAATGCATAACATGTGTACTATATATTAAAGCAGGTTTTCATAATTTAACACTACCTTGTCCCTATTTTTCCCCACATATGTAGTTGGGCCGACTTCAAATCCCGCCTGAAGGGCAAGAGGTCTGCGGAGTGGAATGCCTCGAGGGCAACAGGGGAAGGACCAGCTGCCACTGTGGAATACACAGATCTTGAGGAGATAGCGATGGACTGTGTGAGCTACGAGGAGGGGGTTGGGGTGTCTTATATGGACACGGACCTGCCTGAAATACTCCATGCACATGACTTGCCAGGTAAGTTTACACACATATTTGTATTTATTTATTTTTGGATACAAAAGTCTCATATTGTTTTTTTCTACTCTTTTTCCACTCATTCTTCTATTTGCTTTGCACATAACACAGCACAGGGGGGTGAGCAGGTAGAGTCACAGGAGGGTTATGTGGCTGAGGCTGAGGTGGAGGGACCTAGTGTGTCTGGCAGTGTGGGACCACAAATCCCACCCATCCAGATTCCAACTGGCCCCCCCACCCAACCCTCTGCTATCCCGGAAATCCTGACTGAAATAGCCAGGTATGGTGAGAGCCTGAATGCTTTTCAGGACAGGATGCTCCGGGAGGTAAGCCAGATACCTGTCCGGCTCACTGAGCACAGAACCAGTGTGGAGCAAGGTGTAGCTCAACTCTGCCAAGGTCTGGCAGAGATCAGGCAGGGACAAGATCAACTCGCCTCCTCCTTCCATGAACTTGCCAATTCGATTCGGCAAGGGCTCCAGGACATCGCTGTCTCCCTTGCCCACAGTGGCAGAGAGCCAGCCACATCGGCTCCCTCCCCTCCCCCTGCCCAGGAAGAACATCCCACTGGGCAGGGCCCTCGAAGGTCGCTCCGCAGACCAAGCCAAGAAGAACATCATCAGGCGGGGACAAAAAAGAGAAAGTGATGTCTCTCCAGATGGGCAGCACCCATGTTTTACATGTTGCCTCGATGTATTTTTTTATTTTGGCTTGTGTGGCCAGAATCTAGAACTCCCTCAAAGTGAAAGGTTTTCTTTAAATTGTAGCCTGTGAGTTATTTGTGCCTACACCTGAGCCATCTTCCTCTTCCTAGCGTGCTGTGTATGTTTGTGTTTGTGTGTTTGTTCCGGAATCTACCTCAGTTCCCCTAAAAGTTTAGTCTGGCTGGGGGTTCACTTACTTAATTGAAAACATCATATTTTGTCAGAAGAAGGGGTTACCATAGTACTGGGTTCTGCTATGTGCATCTCTGTATGTGATGCTCATTTGTAGCCATGTTGTGTTGTTGATTTTGTTCTTTTTTTGAAGTAAAAAAAAATTACTTTACAATTGTTTGTGTGTTTTATTAAAGGTTATGCACTCATGAAAACTGTGCCCTGCAAACTTGAACATGGCATATTGACATTTGTGGAACAAGGGAACAATCAGAATATTAAGACAAACATTGCATAGTCTAATTTTAAATCTGTATTCCTTGCACAACACTTAATTGGCCATATAACCCCCCCCCCCCCCCCAAAAAAAAATAAAATAAAAAAAAACTTGGGTTACTAGGGGCAACATGCCATAGTATTAGATATGGACACATATTCCCCAAAAAAAAAAAAAAACAACATATTAAGTCACATTAAATGTAGGCTGCATTATGGTGCTCATGTTATTTGGTATGTACAAAGGAATATGTCTATGTCGAGAAGATTTAGCTGATGTAGTTTATAAGTTTGTTTAGTCACATTTGAGATTATTAAACAAATAATTAAAACATGCATTTAACATCAGTTACTTTTTATTTGTCCAAAAAATACAGTGCATTATTTGTGTGTGTCAGATTTGTTTGTGGTAACAATACAAATATTAAGTGGCCATATAATTGCTGTTTGTATTATTTTGTAAGAGCAGTGTTTGGCGAGTAAATGCTCAACAAGTGAATTCAGTTGCTAATTAATTGCTAATTAGAGCAGACACACACTTGTAACAGTACTTCGCAAGTGAGGGGGAGGAGGTCGGTCAGGTGGAGGAGGTGAGTGTGAGTGAGGTTAGTGAGGTGGAGGAGGTGGGTGAGGTTGCTGCAGCAGCCTCAAGTGACAGTGATAGTGACAGTCCGAGTGCTCCGTAGCCACGCACCACTACTAAGACTGGGGGGGAAATCAAGTTTAGTTATGCAGAAAATGTGGCATTGGTGCGGGAGCTGATGAAGTATCAGCGGCAGCTATTTGGGCCTGAGTCCGCCAAGGTGCCAACACGGAAGAAGACGGTGTTGTGGGTGAAAGTCGTTGCTGCTGTCAATAGTGAGGGGGTGGTCAAGCGGATGGAGGACACGTGCCGCAAACGTTACTATGACATAAAGCGACGTGTCAAGTCCAAAATGGCCAAGGAGTCGAAGTCGGCTCGAAAAAACGGTGGTGGCCAGCCCTATATTGCAAGATATCTGGAGTATGAGGAGCCCATGCGGAGTGTAATATCTTCTGAAGTAGTCTCTGCAACCCATGTCCGGGATTCAGATAGGCCCAGGAAGAATGGTGAGCATGTGTATTTGCATTAACAATCTATGGGTTTTTTTAATATATTTTTTTCAAATGTGTGTCATGTGACGTTGCATATTACTCCCATCTTCAAGTGTGTGTCAGCAAATACATTGTTTTTGGTAATGTTTTCTACAAAAGCCAATGTAACATCTGACTTTATTGTATGTTATATGTTTTTTTACGCTATATTTTCCATGTGTAGTTTGGACTTGGTGTGTCATTGAATTGTCCAGCAATAATGTATTCCTTTTGCACATTTTTAAGTTTTTAATTTGGATGATGTTTTAGATTTAGGTTATCCATGTGCAATGTTGCTAAAACAGTGGTTGTCATGTTAGAGGCTGGAGTAGTGGAAAGTGGTTTGGAAACCACTTACATGTGTAATGTCATTATTACTGAATGTATAAATTTTTATAAAAAACCCACTATTTGTTTGTTCAGTTTAAGTCTGTATTTGTACCCTGACACAACACTGCAGTCTCCTTTTTTTTTTTTTTTTTTTGTGGTTTTATTTTTGGTTGCCTCATATAGTGGTAATGTGTGTTTGGAGTGCCACATCACAGAGCAATTTCTATATTGCATATGTAATATTTTTCCTTTCATTACAAAATTAAGATGTGTGTGTTTTTGGTTGTTAGTGTATGTATTTTGACTTGTGTCCTATGTCTGTGTCCTATACATGTTTTCCTGTGTTGCACTTTACATAGTGCATATGGCTATTGGACAATCTTTATTGTTTTATGTAGTGGTTTTTTGGTTTACGGTCCTTATGTTTGTTTTAAATAAAAAACAAGCATTTTTTAATGAATTAATGTTTATAAGCATAATGGGTGGATGTATCAACAATAGCATGATTACATGATTTCTTATTTTGGTTTTACAGTGTTGGAAAAAAGCAGTACTGGTCGTCCTACAGTAACTCCCATGACATCTGATGATGATGACGCTGCGGTAGCAGGTAAAGTGTCCATTGTAGTATAGGGTATGTTTGTAAAGGAATGGCCATAACAAAATTTAACTTTCAATGATAGGTCCATCAAAAGAAGTCTGGAGCAGCAGAAGTGGGACTTCTGTAACACACCACCAAAAAAAACATGTGGCAGCAAAGAAAGCAAGGTCTGATGTCCAGGGCCAAACACAGCAGGCTACCCCGCCACGAAGATTATCGACAGTATGTTCGGTCCCCCCGCTCCAAATTTTGGACACACCTCCAAGACGAGAACCACACTCCCCTCATCTTGATTGTGAGTATCAAACAAAAAAAAATTAAAAAAATTCAGATCGTAATAAAATTTTCACTTAAACGCATTAAGTCTAAACACATCAAAATATGATATACTTACCGAAGTCACTAAAACATGAAATTGAATCCTAGCAAAATGGCCTTGTCCACATCCTGTAAATATATGTATGTCCACTTCAGCCATACAGTAGCACATTGTGTGTAAGATGCTGCAACAGAAACTCGTGTAATTTTGTGAAATAGTAAGGTTGTCTCACAAATTTTAACATGTGTGTTTGACCTAACATTGCCAAATACATATAAACACATTCCTATGTTTGTTTATGAAAAACTATAAGGTAACACATTATGGATTACAATGAGTTTTTATGGTGGAGTATGTCTGATCTACAATAAAAATAATGTGTTTGCTTTCACAATGAAGTAACCAGACACATTAGCCACAAACAGGCATATGTATGTTTTTACGTTATGAGTGATAATGTTGCTAGGCAGGATATCTCAAAGCAACAGTCAATGACATGTGTTCCATGTTTAGTGAATTTTTCGAATTTTCAAACATATGGGTAACTAACGGATATTTTTTTACAATTACAGCTTCTAGTCCTGGTAACAGCATCCCTCCGCAACAACAGCAACACATTGACATGGATGAGACAATCATGTTAGAAATGCAGCCATTAAGCCAAGGAATCAGCCCCCCAGCACCTGTGAGTACACCACCACAGCAAAGCACACCACCACCACAACACAGCACAACAACACCAGTAACACAAGGCCCTGATCACGTGTTTTGGAACATTTGGGCTAGACAGCAGGCCACTAATGAAGATTGCCTGCGTAGGCAGACACAAATGTTTGCAAGCCTACCATGTCACCTCAGAAGATTAAACAGAAATATGAGTAGACAAAATGAACAAACCACGAGAATTGGCAATACCATGGAACTCATGCGTGCAGACATTACACAGGTCATGGGCAACTTACAGCGCATAATGGAAGAACAGCACAGACTAATGGAAGAACAGCACAGACAACAGCAAAGCTATATGAACATTTTTCAAAACAATCAAAAGATAAATGAAATTTTATTCCGAATTGTAGACAATCAAAATGCTGCTACACGTGAACTCAATGCCACCCTCACTAACCTCAATGAAACACTCAGATCCATGCACCAACAGCAAACAAGCAGCAGTTCTTGTACGACTACTCCAAATATCAAGCCAGTGTCATCACCACCAAGACGCTCCACCAGAGCACGCTAACATGACAGTTCTAAAGGCAAAGGGCAGGACAAGCAGCCACCCACAAAAAAATAACAAATAAACCTCACATTTTAAATTTCAGAGAAGTAAATCAAAATACTTAGTAAGTGTATGTTTGTCAAAATAGATATAACACTTAGCTCCTTGACAATTTGTACAACATCATTAATTATAAGTGGTACAAACAACAACAGGAAATTTGTACGCACATTTATTCTTTACCATCTTTGAATGTTTTTTGAGGAGGGAAATGTTTGAGCTGCACATAGATGTCAGCAGGAAGTAAACAGACCACTTGATTTTTTTTCTAATCATTACTCTTTCTAGATTCCAATCAATCTCAGATCCTGCAGACACAATAATTGGCAGCCAGCCAGAATGTCTTTAGCAGGAAGTAAACAGACCACTTGATTTTTTTCTAATCATTACTCTTTCTAGATTCAAATCAGTCTCAGATCCTGCAGACACAATAATTGGCAGCCAGGCATAATCATCCATGACCAATGCAACTTACAATGTGAATTAAAACTGGTTTACATTTCTTCTGTAGACGACTTTACAAGAAAAACACAATAGAGTTGTGTAAAAGTGTCCTAATATGTTTGTGTAAATTTTTTAATTTTAATGACCAAAATGAATGACATTATTGTTGTGGCATGTTTGTGTGTGTAAAAAACGAGTAATCATATTTAAAAACCTGAGGCACAACCCACAAAATGAAAAATATTTTAACTTTTAACACTAATGTGTGTAATAATGGATATATGTTGAAAAATGTATATTGACTTTTAAAACTCCAAATTTACTCCACCAACATAAGCCAATAAATTATTTTGGATGAGACAAGTTTGTGTCCCTTTTATAGGCATGATAAGTCAGGTGTGAATGATTTGTAAGTGTCAACACATGTAAACACGGCTGAAAAAAGCAGGTCTATTTTTTGGCTGATTTTTTTAACGATTCGCAAAAAAATACGACCGCAATTGAGCACTCAGAGACTAACACCCAAATACGAATGAATAGTGAATACCCGTGTTGTAGGAAATAACAGCCGCGTTTGACCGATGGTCTATTCATTCGTATTTCTGAAGTTTGTCATTCAAACCATTACGAATAGTCCAAACACTGCCGAGATTGGTGCTTAGTGAATTCCCGTGTTGGGACTTAGAAAAAAAAACACAAATCGGACAAACTCGATTTTTTAGTAAATATTGGCCCAGATGTAAATATGGGTCAGTATTAGTGATCAAGACCCCAACTGGGTCGATATATTAGGGACTCACAGGTATGCTAACAAATAATCAAGTTTCATTAATTGAAAATTTGTGTTGAATAACTCCTGTTTGTATATAAATCATAATAGAATTTACACTTAGTATGTGACCAATGGCAATTCACCACCAAGAAGATTTAAAGACATTGAAAGATCAGGGTACACTTTGTATAGAAAAAAAGCTAATCTGCTGTCAGTGTTAGGCATAGAGTATACTGAGAACTCCAAAATTTACTAAACTGGGTCTTCCCAGGAGGTCTCCCATCCAAGTACTGACCAAGCCTGCCACTCTTTAGCTTCCGAGATCAGACAGATTTGGGCATATACAGTGTGGCATGATAGTAGAAACATGATACCCTTTCTACTCCAGGATCACTTATGAGAGTTCACATACGATAAAGATGTGAAGAAAATAGAAACAGAAAAGGTTGGAATTGGATAGATGGATCTGCTGGCAGCATTAGGCAAAGGTAAGTATGAGTATATTCCCAGGTCTTCCCATATACCAATGGATTGCTGGTGAGAGTCTTCGTTTGACTATTTCTAAGAGTGCACCAAGAAAAGAGTCTTCTTTTTCTTTTGTTGCCTTGTCTAGTATTAATTCTGACTCAGGGTGCACCACCAATAAAAACACTAATTGGGAATAATTATCCCCACAATTGTTTAATTTTGTTTCTTGAGTAATATCTATCATCATTTCTTGATCAGTGCGGTATCTCCCAAATCAGAAAGTATTCCTCCCACAGGACAAGACAAGAACACTCCAGGAGATGGTCCGAGCGGTTCTACGGCCGACTCGGATCTCTATTCATCTTTGCATAAGATTGTTGGGAAAGATGGTAGCCTCATACGAGGCGATCCAGTATGGTAGGTTCCATGCCCATACCCGCGCGCAGGGGGGGTTTCCGAGTACCTAGAAACCCCCCCTGGCCTCCAATCTATTGCTCAGGAGGCTGATCTTTTTTTTTTTGTGAAATACGTCACCTGTCTGGAGCTCAGCCTCACTCACAGGCTCTGTGTCTCTCTGCGCGGCTGCAGCAGCTGGCTCTGTTATTTACACAGAGCGCTTGGTCGCTGGCATGTAGGAGGGAGCTGCTCCTCTCAGGCTGTATTCGCGTTTGGGCTTTGAGAGGTGAGAGGAGCAGCAGTAGCAGCCTGTCTTTACTCCCCGTCAATAACTTCAGTGAGGAGAAGTGTCTGAATATGCTGGGGCTGACGCGGTAGTGAGCCTGTAATAAATACTTTTGACAGCGGGAACGAGTGGGGCGGGGGAGTGCGGGTTATGAGGTGCTGGCTTTGCATGTGCTGTGCTGTGCTGTTTGCTTATGGAGGGGGGCAACTGCTCATGTGTTAAATACTACACGTAGAACTATGATAGCAAGTCTGACTGACAGGTCTCTGCTGAGGCTAATATAATAAAATGTTACTATATTGTCAGCCCTGAAGCTCTTGGCTAAGAATACATTTCAAATTGGCTACAGTTTCAGTTTTAAGAACAAATAGACACATTTAATATAGTAGACTGCCTGACATTAGAGATAAGGGGGTTAATGTACTATCTGTCACTGTCGTTATCAGGGAGAAGCGTTATCAGCGCACGTCATGTGCGCTATACCGCTTCTCCGTGTATGAAGGCAGCGGTGTGTGCAGGGTGATAGCACCCCTGTCCTTATCGGCGCTGCTATCTAAAGGATTGCAGGCCGCTAAGTCTGGGCAATGTATGAACAGTCAGCATCACTTACTATTCCGACACATGCAACAGGGCCGGATTAAGCCCTCGGGGCGCCCAAGGCACCCAAGACAAGAGGCATCCCCCACCAGCAACCATCCCCCGCAGGGGCAAACGCAGGATATGGAAGGGGGGTTTACTTTGACGAATGCATGTATATGTATGTGTATATATATATATATATATATATATATATATATGTGTTTATGTTGTACAATCATGTGATATTTTTCTGGGTGCACCTCCCTGTAGTTAAAACAGGTATCAAGTCCTAGTAATAAAAATAAGAATTTACTCACCGGTAATTCTATTTCTCGTAGTCCGTAGTGGATGCTGGGTACTCCGTAAGGACCATGGGGTATAGACGGGCTCCGCAGGAGACTGGGCACTCTTAAAAGAAAGATTAGGTACTATATCTGGTGTGCACTGGCTCCTCCCTCTATGCCCCTCCTCCAGACCTCTGTTAGGGAAACTGTGCCCGGAAGAGCTGACATTACTAGGAAAGGATTTGGAATCCAGGGTAAGACTCATACCAGCCACACCAATCACACCGTACAACTCGTGATAACTATACCCAGTTAACAGTATGAACAATAACTGAGCCTCTCTCAACAGATGGCTCATACAATAACCCTTTAGTTAAGCAATAACTATATACATGTATTGCAGAGAGTCCGCACTTGGGACGGGCTCCCAGCATCCACTACGGACTACGAGAAATAGAATTACCGGTGAGTAAATTCTTATTTTCTCTGACGTCCTAGTGGATGCTGGGTACTCCGTAAGGACCATGGGGATTATACCAAAGCTCCCAAACGGGCGGGAGAGTGCGGATGACTCTGCAGCGCCAAATGAGCAAACTCAAGGTCCTCCTCAGCCAGGGTATCAAACTTGTAAAATTTTGCAAAAGTGTTTGAACCCGACCAAGTAGCAGCTCGGCAAAGTTGTAAAGCCGAGACCCCTCGGGCAGCCGCCCAAGAAGAGCCCACCTTCCTCGTGGAATGGGCTTTTACTAATTTAGGATGCGGCAGTCCAGCCGCAGAATGTGCAAGCTGAATCGTGCTACAGATCCAGAGAGCAATAGTCTGCTTTGAAGCAGGAGCACCCAGCTTGTTGGGTGCATGCAGGATAAATAGCGAGTCAGTTTTTCTGACTTTAGCCGTCCTGGAAACATAAAGTTTCAGGGCCCGGACTACGTCCAGCAACTTGGAATCCTCCAAGTCCCTAGTAGCCGCAGGCACCACAATAGGTTGGTTCAAATGAAACGATGATACCACCTTAGGGAGAAATTGGGGACGAGTCCTCCATTCTGCCCTTTCCATATGGAAGATCAGATATGGGCTTTTACATGACAAAGCCGCCAATTCTGACACACGCCTAGTCCAAGCTAAGGCCAAAAGCATGACCACTTTCCACGTGAGATATTTTAGCTCCACGGTCTTAAGTGGCTCAAACCAGTGGGATTTTAGGAATCCAACACACGTTAAGATCCCAAGGTGCCACTGGAGGCACAAAAGGGGCTGAATATGCAGCACCCCTGTAACAACGTCCGAACTTCAGGCAGTGAAGCCAGTTCTTTTTGAGAGAAAAAGGGATAGGGCCGAAATCTTGGCCTTTATGGATCCTAATTTTAGGCCCATAGTCACTCCTGACTGTAGGAAGTGCAGGAATCGACCCCCCTGGAATTCCTCTGTAGGGCCTTCCCGGCCACACACCAAGCAACCTATTTTCGCCATATACAGGGAAAAAGTCTTGCTGTCACGTCTTTCCTAGCCTTAATCAGCGTAGGAATAACTGCATCCGGAATGCCCTTTTCCGCTAGGATCCGGCGTTCAACGCAGCCGCGGTAAGTCTTGGATCAGACAGGGTCCCTGTTGCAACATGTCCTGACTGAGAGGCAGAGGCCATGGGTCCTCTGAGAGCATTTCTTGCAGTTCCGGGTACCGAGTCCTTCTTGGCCCATCCGGAGCAAAGAATATTGTTCACACTCCTCCGTTTATTACAATTCTCAGCCCTTGGGTCTGAGAGGAAGAGGAGGGAATATATAGACCGACTGGAACACCCACGGTGTTACTAGTGCGACCACATCTATCGCCTGAGAGTCCCTTGACCCAGCGTAAAACCTTTTTTATCTTTTTATTGAGGTGGGACGCCATGTAGTCCACCTGAGGCAGTTTCCATCAATTTGCAAAACTGCGTGAAGACTTCCTGATGAAGTCACCACTTTTCCGGGTAGAGGTCGTGTCCACTCCCGGAATGAACACTGCTGACAGTGCGCTTACTTGATTCTCCGCCCAGCGAAGAATTCTGGTGGCTTCTACCCTCGCCACCCTGCTCCTTGTGCCGCCCTGGCAGTTTACATGAGCCCCTGCGGTCTGACTGGATCAGAACCGGTTGGTCGCGAAGCAGGAACTCCGCTTGACTTAGGGCGTTGTATATGGCCCTTAGTTCCAGGATATTGATGTGAAGGCAAGTCTGTTGGCTTGACCACAACCTTGGAATTTTCTTCCCTGTGTAACTGCCCCCCACCCTCGGAGGCTTGCATCCGTGGTCACCAGGACCCAGTCCTGAATGCCGAATCTGCGGCCCTCGAGAAGGTGAGCACTCCGCAGCCACCACAGGAGAGACACCCTGGCCCTGGGGGATAGGGTGATTAACCGATGCATCCGAAGATGTGATCCGGACCACTTGTCCAGTAAGTTCCATTGTCCTTGCATGGAACCAGCCGAAGGGGATGGCCTCGTATGATGCCATTATCCTTCCCAGGACTCGAGTGCAGTGATGCACTGACACCTGTTTTGGTTTTCAATGGATTCCTGACCAGTGTCATGAGCTCCTGAGCTCTATCGGGAGATAAACCCTCTTCTGGTCTGTGTCTAGGATCATGCCTAGGCGAGGCAGATAAGCTGTAGGAACCAACTGCGACTTCGGAATATATAGAATCCAGTCGTGTTGCCGTTTCACTTCCAGAGAAGGTGATACGCTGTCCAGCAACTGCTCTCTTGATCTCGCTTTTATGAGGAGATCATCCAAGTATGTGATAATAGTGACACCTTGCTTCCGCAGGAGCACCATCATATCCGCCATTACCTTGGTGAAATTGGTAATGACAATCCCGTACCACAATTCTGAGGTACGCCTGATGAGGTGGATAAATGGGGACACGAAGGTATGCATCCCTTATGTCCCGATTCATTTCAGGCTTGCAATGACCGCTCTTAGCGATTCCATCTTGAACCTGAACCTTTTCAGGTATATGTTCAGGGATTTTAATACAATATGGGTCTAACCGAACCGTCTGGTTTCGGGATTATAACATGGTCGAATAATAACACCCTCTTGTTGAAGGAGGGGACCCTTGACCACCACCTGTTGAAGATACAATTTACGAATTGCAGTTAACACTGGCTCCCTCTCTTGGGGGGAAGCCCGCCGGGTCCTCGGTGAGGGGGAATCTTCTCACAGTCCAGCCTGTATCCCTGCGATACAATTTCTATTGCCCAGGGATCTAACAGGGAGTGAACCCACTTGTGGCTGAACTTACGAAGGCGTGTCCCCACCGGGCCTAGCTCCGCCTGTGGAGCCCCAGTGACATGCGGTGGATTTTTGTAGAGGCCGGGGAGGATTCTGTTCCTGGGGACTAGCTGTGTTGTACAGCTTCTTTCCTCTGCCCCCGGCTCTGACAAGAAAAGACGCACCTCAGACTTTCTTGTTTCTTTATTTGAAAAGCTGCATTTAATAATGTCGTGCTTTCCTAGGCTGTGCAGGAATATAAGGCAAAATATCAGAATTACCAGCTATAGCTGTGGAGACCAGGCCCGAGAACCTTTCTCCACACAATCCTCAGCCTTCCATATGCCTCTTAAGTCGGCATCATCTGTCCAATGTATATTCTACAGGACACGTCAAGCAGAAATCGACATAACTTTTGTCTCTAGGACCCAGTATACTCATGTCCCTTTGGGCATGCTTTATAATTATATATCTATCACTTAAGACAGCATCTTAAATTATTTATATGCATACTAGGGTCTCAATCTCTGCTGATAAAGGTACCTGTCCACGCTGCCACAGCGCTATAAACCCATGCCGACACAATCGCCGGTCTGGATAGTATACTAGAATGTGCACACTATCTGCAGGATCCCTGAGAATAGCTAGTGCAAACAGGACACCCAAGGGGAAGATTCTCAACACATCCTGGCCCTAGTGGGGAAAGGATACAGCCTGAGAATTCTCTTGTGGGAAGCTGCCGTCTCTTGTCTGGAGATTCCCGCTCTTTTTCCTCATGAGAGGAGGGAAATTTACCTCAGCATTCTTCCCCTTAACATGTGTACTCTCGTGTCAGGGACAGATGAGTCATCAGTGATATGCAAATCATCTTTTATTCCAATAATCATATATTGAATATCTTTTTGCCCTCTTAGCTGTAACTTTGCATTATCGTAGTCGACAGTGGAGTTAAACTCCGTGTCAATACTTTGTTATTTTGAATAGTGAACATAGAGAGACTCTGAAGGACTCTGTGACATAGGGACAGACCAGGGTAGATTTCCTTTCTGTTCCCTAACCTTTTGTGCAATAATTTTACCTCAGCACTTACACATATCCAAACAGGTGTCAGCGTTGTCGATGGAGACACCCTCCCACACACATATCCGCTCTATCACCTCCTTAGAGGAGCCTTTTACCTCAGACATGTCGACACACGCGTACCGACACACCACACACACAGGGGATGCTCTAACAGTTTTGCGCCTAAATTTATGTGCCCCCCCCTCTCTTTTTTACCCTTTGTGTACCAGGATACTGCAGGGGAGAGCCTGGGGAGCTTCCTTCCAGCTGAGCTGTGAAGAGAAAATGGCGCCGGTGTGCTGAGGAAGAAGGCCCGGCCCCCTCAGCGGCGGGCTTCTGTCCTTTTATGTACTTTAATGGCGGGGGTTAGTTCCTTTGACACAGGAAAAGTAGCTGAGGATTTTTTCTTTATACTAAAGTAAGATTCCTCACTCTCCTCTGTTACCTTATCAGGGATATTTAGGACTTCTCTGATAGCATCTATGAGAGCCTCTATACCCTGCGACAGAGTACCCTCCCCTACCTCTATGTCCACCTCACCTTACTCCATTTCTGATCCTTCATCACCAAAGTCAGACTGCAGGATATGGGCCAAAGTACGTTTTTGCGGACAAATGGTAGAGGACTGAGACGCTGGTCTGGGTACTGAGTCTTTTTTCATAAACTCAGCCATAGACTGTCTTAAGTATTGCGTCTCCTTCTCATTTCGAGATAATTTAGTAGAAATGGTGGAAATCATTCCCCTAATGGAGTCCAGCCATGCTGGTTCTGCCCCACTATCCTGGGAAGGGATACTAGACTGAGTACACACTAGTGAACCCCCTGGAGAAGAGGAACACTGTGCCTTACATGAAACACACTCTTTGCCTGACATACTGCAGTAGTGACAGCACACACACAGAAAAAGGTTAAAAGCACAATTAACCTACAAAGAGCAATTCCCAAGAGACACAGAGAGAGTATGGAAAAAGCACACGGCACCCTTATCGCTAATATCAAGCTTAGCCGGGTCGCAGACTACGTACCTAGATTAGGGACTTAGTACACTAGTCAATCGCTCCACCCTGCTATGACCCCCTGGTACTGCTGAGGTAAACTGGAGGTTTTCCGGAGGAGCTGCGCATCCCTGTCAGTCAGCGCCTGTGTCAGCTGCAGTAGGGAAAATGGGGCGTGTGAGCTGCTGGATCTGCTCATAGTAAAGCCCCGCCCCTTCAATGGCGTGCATTCTTCCCGCTCTTCTTTATACTGGCTTATGTGTCTAGTTGCATAAAATGGAGACAGACTCCTTTTATGGCTGTATTGCCAGTCTGGGTACTGTGTACACTACAGTGTACTTAGTCAGGAGATTCATTCCGCCCCACGTAGAAGCCAAGCGTCTCCGTACACATAATGGCCGGTGACCCGCTAATCGGGATGCCGGCTTAGTACTCACCACTCTTCGTTCTTCTGGCTCTGTTAGGGGTGGCGGTGTGCTGCAGAAATGTACGCTCGCCATTATTGGAACTTGCGAATAGTTCCCTCAGGAGCTAGCGTCTGTCAGCGGGGAACGGGACCATTAACCCTTAGTGGGGTTGGGACGTCCCACCCCCCCCCCCCCAAGTCCCACAAAGCAGGCAGGCTGGTGCCAACCAGTCCTGCCTGAAAATAACAAACTCTAAAAATAAATGTAGAATACTTTTCAGGAGCTTCCAGAGACGTGACCGGCTCCTCCGGGCACATTTTCTAAACTGAGTCTGGTACGAGGGGCATAGAGGGAGGAGCCAGCACATGTAATCAAACTTCTATAGTGCCCATGGCTCCAAGTGGACCTGTCTATACCCCATGGTACAAATTATATTCCCAGTATTCCCTAGGACGTAAGAGAAAACATATTACTTACCTTATTCCTATGCAGTGTTGCATGATCTCATGGTGCGCTCAGCGGATCAACATCATCATATGGGGCCTCTGCAGCTGAACTCTGATGAATCTCTTAAATTAAAGGGAAAAAATGTGCATGCTAACAGCCATTGGTGGATGGCAGGCATGGGTGGCCCCATGAGTGAGGGGTGCCTTGGAGTAAGTGTACCAAGCAGTGTTGCTGCTGCTGTTATGCACCTGTCTCTGAGCACTTCTTGGATTGGTCACCTGACACATAAAAGGTGTCAATCAGAGTTTAAGGCACCCGCCACCCCTCATCCACCACCACCACCCTGAGGCAGCCTACCCCGGACTCTTTTTCCAAGCAGTATTATTGCCCGTGGTGTTGCCCCGCCCACGCTACAGGCAGTGTCTGACTATCAGACGTAAGGCTGAACTCGTCACTTCCTCTCCTCTTGTCTCTCCCTGAATTTCTAGGGATTGTCGCAAATCTGTCTGTTTTGAGTAATTAATTTAGTAGAAAGAAGATATTTAGAAACTCTTCTTAGTATTATTACAATAATTTTTCTAGTCAAAGATCTATAGCAGTGATTTTCAACCTTTTTTTACTCGCGGCACACCAAACAATATTTTAAAATTGCCAAGGCACACCATCAGTTCCCCACAGAAAAAAATAAAACACACACATTGGCCCTCACAGTAAAAAAAAATCCACACATACATTGGCCTACACACAAAAAAAAACCAATCACATTGCTTCCCACATAAATCATGTTGCTCAATACATAAATCCTATTGCTCCCCACATAAATCAATTACATTGCTCCCCACATAAATCATGTTGCTCCCCACATGAATTATTCACATTGTTCTCCCCATAAATCCTTATTCTCCCCACATAAATCCTATTGTTCCCCACAGGAGAACTAAAATAACAAATATTAGCGCATACCGGTCAGCTGTCCTCCTCCCTGTCCCTCAGTGGCGGGGGTTGTTCATAGTGGAGTGCTGCGAATACTGAGCAGCGGGCGGTCATGCAGGTGTGGATGTGGGTGGGCAAGAAAAGCTGTGTATGCAGGCAGGAACTGGAAGATATGTATGCAGGAGGGTGGGCTGGCTGGGTGGCGAGATGCGGCAGCCGTGACCTATGATATCACACCGCCACGTCTTCAAGGCATAGGTCACGGCCAGAGCACGACTAATCCTCTAAGAAGAGCCTGGGCCAACAGTTCACTCTGAAGGTGCAGGAAGCTGCTCTGGCTCCGCGGCACACCTTGCAACTGGTCGTGGCACACTGGTTGAAAAAGCCTGATCTATAGAATGACAAGTGAGGCTCTACATTAAGCGTATCACTGTATTTGATACACAAGTCATCATCCAGTAACACATTGATAGGGAGACACGAAAAATATTGGTTACCCCGAAAAAAGACACTACCAGCAGGGCCGGATTATGGACAAGGCAGAACAGGCACCTAGCTAGTGCCCAATAGGACCTAGAGGGCCAGCTTGCCACTCTCCGATTTTAGACTAGTTATCAGCCCGTCAAAATAACGGACCAACATAACAGTAATGTCAGTGGCTGTGCGAGCCCAAATGAAGCAACACTTGAATTGCTCCATCGAACGCCATCTAGTGGCCACCGGTGCACAAAACGTTTGAATTCCCCCCATAGAGGTGAGGAGAAGCGTTATTATCTTGGATGTTTAGCTTTCTCAACGCTGGGGGGTACAGAGCCCAATCGCACCCTCCACACCCTTCCTGTGAACAAGTGCAGCAATGTTTAGTGCAGGATCTGTAGTTGTTTACCCAGATAGCAGAAGAAGAGGTCCCAGCAAAGTTGTCATGAGCTTCTCCAATCAGAACACAGAGAGGAGGAGATTGTGCTCTAGCCCTAGCTGCCACCTTCGGAGGGTTAGGGTGGAGGTGGGAGAAGGGTAGAAATACTTACTCCAGCCGCAGTCTAGATCTTTATTGTTTGGATGCCGTGTCGGTCATGTGAAAGCTGGCATCCCGAACTCCGGGATAAAATACTGAACTCATTGGGACATCTGATGGGTATATAAGGGACATGTTAGGGACATCTTATAGGTAAATAAGGGGCGTGCTCTGGACATTTTATAGGCATTTAAGGGGCATGTTGGGGATAACTGACAGGCAAATAGTAGACATTGAGGGACATTTGATAGGAATATAAGGGCATGGGGGGGCATCTGGTAGGCATATAAGGGGCATGGGAGGATATTTAATGGGCATATAAGGGGCATGGGGATATCAGATGTGCATATAAGAGGTATGTGGGAACTTCTGACCAGCATATAAAGGGCACAGGTGAAGATCAAACAGGCCTTTGAATTTATTATTATTATTTATTTATTTATTAACAGTTTCTTATATAGCGCAGCATATTCCGTTGCGCTTTACAATTAGAACAACAGAAATAGAACAAAACTGGGGAACAACAGTAATAGAACAAAACTGTGTAAAAACAGACAGACATAGAGGTAGGAAGGCCATGCTCGCAAGCTTACAATCTATAGTGACATGAAGGAACCTTCTGATGTGCATGTAAATGGCATGTGGGGGTCTGATGGACATGTAAGGCTCATACGGAGATGTCTGATGGCATATAAAGGACAAGTTGAGCGGTCTGATTGGCATGTGGGAAGTTCTGATTGGAGCTCTGAGGACATATAGGTGTATTTGATGGGCAAGTAAGGTGCATGTATGAGATGTCTAATTGGGTGTGGTAGGGAAGGTAGATAGTAACTAGGTCAACAGTGTCTAGGTCGACCACTATTGGTCGACAGTAACTAGGTCGACAGGGTCTCTAGGTCGACATGGTGTAGGTCGACATGAGTTAAAAAAAATGTTGTTTTCTTCGTAGAGTGACCGGGAACCCAAATTAGGACACTGTGTCCCCTCGCATGGTGAGCAACTTCGGGCAAGGTGCCTCGCTCCACTACCGCTGCGCTCGGCACAGGTAACCGTTCCCAATTGCAGTCCACGTGGATCATGAAGTATGAAAAAGTTCAAAAAAAGGAAAAAATTGTGAAAAACTCATGTCGACCTTTTTAACCTATTGACCATGTCGACCTAGAGACCCTGTCGACCTAGAGACCCTGTTGACCTAGTTACTGTTGACCAATAGTGGTCGACCTAGATAGTGTCGACCTAGTTACTGTCGACCTGGAGACCGGATCCCGTATAATTGCATTTAAGAGACAATTGAGGAGGTTCGATAGGCTTGTGGGAAGGCCCAGTGGTGTCCGAATGGGCATGTGGGGTGTTTATGGCATATATGTGTATGTGGGTGGAAACTTATGGCTTGTGGCCATTTACGATTGTGTATAGAGCCCAAAGCCAAAATCTTGCCTAGGGCCCAATCTGGCTTTAATCCGGCTCTGACTACCAGCACTAGGAGTTATTTGGATGGGTTAGGGATACTATAGTAGATAGTAGGAAAACCTGCAGCATGGGGTTCCCTTATCCTGTCCAGCACAGAGCTGACATATCTAAGGGAACTGGACCCACAAACAAAAATGTTTGGTAGAAAACAGCCCACTGCTGATGTAGTATGACTTATCCTACACAAATGGTGTAGTGGATATGGGCTAATAAAACTGTTTTATAGTGAACTACAGGTCCAAGCAGCGCCATCATGCCTAAAATGTTTGAATAAACACTGCAATGGTGAGAATCCTATGAGGTGGAGGAAAGTGGAGTTTGAGGCAAATGTGGGAGCATAGGCCCTCATTCCGAGTTGTTCGCTCGTTCTTTTCCTTCGCATCGGTGCGATTTTCCGCTAACTGCGCATGCGCAATGTTCGCACTGCGGCTGCGCCAAGTAAATTTGCTAAGAAGTTTGGTATTTTACTCACGGCATTACGAGGTTTTTTCTTCGTTCTGGTGATCGTAGTGTGATTGACAGGAAGTGGGTGTTTCTGGGCGGAAACTGGCCGTTTTATGGGAGTGTGTGAAAAAACGCTGCAGTTTCTGGGAAAAACGCGGGAGTGGCTGGAGAAACGGGGGAGTGTCTGGGCGAACGCTGGGTGTGTTTGTGACGTCAAACCAGGAACGACAAGCACTGAACTGATCGCACTGGAAGACTAAGTTTCGAGCTACTCAGAAACTGCAAAGTAAAATCTTTTCGCAATATTGCGAATACTTCGTTCGCAATTCTGCTAAGCTAAGATTCACTCCCAGAGGGCGGCGGCTTAGCGTGTGCACTGCTGCGAAAAGCGACTAGCGAGCAAACAACTCGGAACGAGGGCCATAGTGACACAGGTCAGCAGGAAGGGCATACTTCACATCAGCCCTTCCTATTCTCCCCTAATAAACATTTAACATGTTATTAAAGCATACATGTGGGTTGGAGCTATGTGGCATTCTGTAGGAACAGCCCATGGTCACCTGATCTTCAAGATCCCCCACTGACTGTTGGAGTGCAGAATTCACATTAAAAATGTTTTTAGGTGTCGGAGAATACACAGCAGTAATGTACTGTACATTATAAGAGGAAAGAAATGCAGGCTATTTTTTGAGTGCTTGGAATGCAGACTATAGCAGTACTCAATGTAACATTAGCGATGGAGCCTGAAAGTCACAACTGTATTTTGCAAACTCTTGACCTTTTTGGTATTACTATGGCTTTAAGTACAGTTGCACTGTATAGGACGGCTGGTATTTTCCTGTAGTCCCATAGCCTCAGCAACTTTATACAAGTTACGTTAAAATTAAAAATAGATACCTAAATGTAAAATGATGACTCTTCAGCTGAACGTGGTTGCATACAGAGACGCTCATCCCCTCACATAGGATGCCATACTCAGACGGAGAAACTGCACCTGCCGTGTGACTAGTGCCAGCTACAATGGTGCGACAGGTGGCGCATTCAAGGCTGTCTTAACAGCATGGTAGGCCCTGGGCAAAGCACTGCACTGGGGCCCCTACCCATCCATTCACGCGAATCAATTATAAAAAATCATACCATGCTTCTCCTGAGGTGCTACGCTATCTCTCCACATGCTTCCATACAGTGAATGGCTGTCAGCACTCTGATTGCTGGACAGCCATCCACCAATCAACAATCTTTTGACAGCCATTCACTGTCTGGCTGCAGGATGGGAGGCAGGTAGAGAATGCTGTCTCACCGCTCTGATTATGTGACCACCACCCCTGCTCAAAGACCCCTAGAATTGTGGGGCCCTGGGCTGCTGCCCAGTGTGCCTATAAGTTAAGATGGTTTGGGTGCATCTAAAGAAGCACAATTCAGTATTTCAGCATCTATGAACCACTGCATGTGCCTTTCAGCATCCCACTGTGTCTCCCAGTCTCCAATAGCCTTCACCTGTGCCTTTCAGCCTCCCCACCCATTGTGCCTCTCAACCTTCCCCCTGTGTCTCTCAGCCTCCCCGTGTGTCTCTCAGCCTCCAACAGCCACTGCATGTGCCTTTCAGCCTACAACTATGCCTATCAACCTTTCATGTGCCTCTCAGCCTCCCCCAACCTCTGTGCCTCTCAGCCTTCCCCTGTGTCTGTTAGCCTTCCCTCCTTGTCAGCCTTCCCCTCTGTGTCTCTTATCCTCCAACAGCTTGCGCATGTGCCTTTCAGCCTCCACCTGTGTCTCTCAGCCTCCCCTGTGCCTCTCAGCTTCCCTTTCTCCTGTGTTTCTCAGTCTTTCTTGTGTCTCCTGGGTGTCGTTGGCAGACGTCCAGATCCTCTGTGCTGCTCAGAGCTCTGTACCTGCACTTAACAGGGTTGCGATCCGTTCTACTTTTGGCAGCTTGCTACTCACTTCCGGGTTTCCACCATCTTTTGGGCTTTTTCAAGGCTCCCTATCTGTCTCCCAAAGATGCAGGTGTGCATCGGGTGCAGGAGATATGGCTCACGCACTGCACACACATGGAACTCTGCTACCAGCACTAGGGTTACCATCCTAGTGTCCAGAGGAAATCATTAATTGATTGGCCCACCCATCCTATGGGTCTGTTTAAATCACCACTCAGGAATACCCAGCACTTTTCCAAGGCTAATCTAACACCATGTATCTCAAACACAGGTGCTAGAATAGGTGGGGGGCAAGAGGTAGGCTCCACCCCCAAAATATTTGAGATGTGCCAGTTAAAGTACTGTGTTGCGGGGTGCGGCCACCATCAACAATTAATATAGGCAGTGTCAGGACAGAGATAATACCCTTTCTGGCTGCTCCACCTCCTCCCTCCCCACAGGCCTTCTCCGCTTGCCTCTAGGGCCCTACTCCCTCTTGCACCCAGCTCCAACCCTTACAGTGGATGGGATCAGCAAGCATCACATTTTGCATGTGATGCATTCCGCCACTCTACGCATGCATGAAGAAAATCACAAAGGACAGCTCTTGTAGTAAGAGCTGTGCTTTACGATGATTGGACTTTGGATTGCATTTTTAAAGGTTTGGCCACTTTTTTGTACTTGCTGCATCTCCCCCACTATGTGGCTAGTTACTGTGGACGGGGCCCCTCTTCTAAGGCCATCCCTCTGCCCTTCTCCCTCCAACTTCATATGTTCTTCATCTCTTCCCCCTCAGTTCCGCTTTGTCCTCACACTTACTTCCCTTGTGGCACTCCCTGATCTTCCCCCATGTTCAACTGGGTTCAGCTGAAAATGTACCCTATAAAGTCTTATTATCTTTCATGCAGGGGCATAACTTTATACAAGGCGACCGGAGGCAATAAAGACAGTGGTGCTGCCCCCCACCACCACCCCACACAACATAGGTGACCTCCATATATTACCGACAGCATTGGTGGCCCCAAGATACTACAGACTGCATCAGTGATGCCCAGATACTACAGACATCATTAGTGACCCCCATATACCACAGACAGCATTGGTTACCCCCATATACTACAGACGACATTAGTGACCTACACATATGGATTTATCTTGGAGCATCGGGCTAAGCTAATTACGGTGTACTGGACACACAAGTTTAACATATATACAGGGTGATTCAAAAGTCACAGTACACCCTTTTGTTTCAAAACTGTGCAGGAAACGGGAAAACTGAACACTTCAGTAAGGTATGGGTGAGGTGGGCTATCTTTTAGGGTATGTACCGAACATGGGTGCCATCTTGAAATCAGCCATTTTGAATCTAAGTCAGTTTTTTCAAATGGCAAGGGGATCGTATAACATGTCAAACAACATCAGAATTTGCAAACAGATTTTAAATAGCAGTTATAGTTCAAAAGTGACAATACTTTTTTTGTTGCAGGTAACTGAAGATGGCTTTGACAAAAGCGGAGAAATAGAGGTTATTTCTGCTGCGGGGTACACTGGGCTCCACAAGGAATGGACAATGGGGTATAGAGTAGGATCTTGATCCGAGGCACCAACAGGCTCAATTTTTGACTGTTCCCAGAACATAGCGCCGCCTCCTATATCACCCCGCCTCCCTGCACAGGATCTCAGTTTTGTAGTTGGTGCTGCAGTAGCAGGCACTTAACAGAGGGGCTGCTCCAGGCAGCCCTAAGAAGAGCTTTTTTTCTGAGGAAAAAAGTGAAGACTTCAAGGGCAGCAGCAGTGTTACATGTCAGTGGACATTCACGGCTGCAGCTCCGGCTCTCCCCAGCGGTGCTGTACACTCCCGAGCCCTGGTTGCCGGGTAACTACAGCAGGAGGCTCCGGTTTTCTTCTTGTCAGGTACACACGACGGGGGCTCTCCGGGATCGTGTGGCCGCGCTTCGGGAGGTGGTAAGTGGGTCCCGCTTGTGGGACCCGGTCTTTATCGCGATACGGCGCGGTCAGTGGGAGGCGGCACGCGCGTGCTGGTGGTGGACACTGTGGCAGTACAGGCGATCCCACTAGATCACCAGGGCATGGGACAGGTCAGGTTTTCTCTATAAACCGTTTTATTAGAGCCCGCAGTACCCGGTGGTTTTGCCAGCAGGGGGATAGAGCTTGGACCTGAAGCCCCTCCCCCAGCCCCAGGGCGCCATTTTCTGCAAATGTTCCCGCCCTGGAGCTGCATATCTGTCTCTCCCTCAGCTCACTGTTCCTGGGAATGCTTGGGCAAATCCTCCTATGTAAACCCGCCTGGTTGTCAGTGCTGTGACTTTACATGACACTTAAGTATTCTACCTGCCTTTTTTAGTCAGTGTTAGTTAAGAAAGAGTGCACTTAGTCAGGGTTTCCTAGTACAATTACCCTGTGATATACATCCAGTTCTTACTGTGTACTGTTATATCTATTGTTATATAGCTGTGTAAGCTAGTCCAGTGCAGTATTATTGTTAGTAATAACCTCTGCATTGTACAGACTATGACTATTTGTGGGTGCATTTGATAGCTGGGTGGTGTCCATTTCGTGTTTTTCACTCAACCTGCTATCCCTATATTCTATAACCTGAGGGGGCTTGGTGCGTCAGGTTTTATCCAATATAGGATTTTCACAAAGATATACTGTATTACGTATTTTTCTCTGTGATTTAGTCACCATATCTCTCCTTTATCTCTGCTGGTGCTGACTACACTGCGCAGGGGTTTGGGCTAGAGGTATTGTGCTGCTGACAAATTGTGCTGTGTTACCTGATACTGCAAGTTATATCATGTCTGCTTCTGAGGGTAACGGCTCTGGGGCTGAACACACTGCCGGTGTTGCTGAAGCCGCAGATACCTATGAGGAGAATATAGCAGCTTTGGGCTCTGGATCTGGGGGCTCCTTGCCCCCCAGTGGGACGGTGACAACGGGGGCAAATAATGACCCGCCGTGGGCTGCTTTTTCCACGCTTCTGCATACGCTAGTTCATAAACTAACACCCCCTATGGGACCCCCAATGCTGGTGCAACCGTTTGTGGTCCCTGCAGCTAACCCGCCGTGGGCGGACGATTTATCTGCTCAAATAAAGAAGTTGAATCAGTCCCTGACTACTAAAAAGTCTGACCGTCGCTTGCCTACGTCCAAGGGGTCCTCTAAGCGAGCGCTTATTTCCTCACAATCCACTGCTGTCACTGACACCTCGTCGGATGAAGACGGCACTTACACTGACCCCACAGGTTCTGACTCAGATACGGCTGATGGGGAGGGTGGTTCACATGTGGATGTTCCTGATCTTTTGGAGGCTATTAAGTTAATTTTACAGATTACGGATGATCCTGAGCCTAAGAAACCAGATAGGTTCAAGTGTGATTAAACAAGTTTTACCTCACTCTGACCACCTAATTGATATACGTCAGGAACCCTGGGAAAACCCGGGTACAAAGTTTGTGCCTCAAAAGAAGATGCTGGCTCGCTATCCCCTCGCGTCGGAACTGTCTAAGAATTGGGAAACGCCTCCTCCAGTGGACTCACATGTAGCTAGGATGGTGGTTTCCTCAGCTCTACCGGTCACCACCGTCACGTCTCTAAAAGAGCCTACAGATAAATGTGTGGAGGGTTGTCTGAAAGCGATTTACACCCTCACGGGTGCTGCACAAAGGCCCACTATTGCAGCTACTTGGGCTGCAGAGGCCATTGAAGCATGGGCCTTGGAGTTAGATGCTGAAATCTCCTCTGACCATGCTAGACAATGCTTGTCTTATATTGTCACAGCTTCTTGTTATATTAAAGAGGAGGCTTCTGATGCCGGTATCCTGGCAGCCAAGGCCTCTACTACCATATATATTGGTAGATGCTCAATTAGCTTAGTGATATCATTCAGGTGCTCGAAAGGGAGGGGTATTTCTAAGCAAGAAAAAAAGCCATTTGTTTCCCCCAGCACCCTGAATGATAACCGTAACCAGATTTAAATTCCACATAATAATAAAATTCAGAGATCTTCGTTACACATATTTGCGCAAATGTCTGAATAAGCCCCAAAGCCGCATCAAGGCGTCTCTGTATATTTGGGGTCCCTAGCGCTATATCTAGGTGCAGGGTGTGGCACCCCAAAACACCAGCATAAGCCAGAAAGCCCAGCGTAGCATACCAGTGAAAAAACTATAGTGTTAATAAATTAGTATTTAGGAAGCCGAAGCTATAGAGAAAGTGATACAAAAATGAAATGCAATTAAAATAGAGAAATAGTGTTAAAAAATTAATCAGTGAAAAGTGTTAATAGAATGTAAGGGTATGCCACACTAAGGCCATCTAGCTCAGCCAGTCCAGAGGCACCACACCTCACACCTCCATTACCCCAATCTGGGTCTAAGATTAACCAGCAAGGAGCCACATGATAATGGCTCCTTACTACAATATGTCTAAGCTAAGAGCTACCTACCTTGGAGCAACCCCATAATGCTCCATGTGGCATGTCAGGGCCTGCACCTCCTCCTAATGCAGGAACCTCTCTGCCTCTCACAACAAACATATATATTGGTAGATGCTCAATTAGCTTAGTGATATCATTCAGGTGCTCGAAAGGGAGGGGTATTTCTAAGCAACAAAAAAAAAACCAACTGGTTCCCCCAGCACCCTGAATGATAACCGTAACCAGATTTAAATTCCACATAATAATAGAATTCAGAGATCTTCGTTACACATATTTGCGTCAGTCCTGGCTCACCGGATATTGTGGCTGAGATCCTGGTCTGTGGATCTGGACTCTAGAAAAACCCTGGAGGTACTCCCTTTTAAGGGAGATATTCTGTTTGGGGAGGATTTAAATAAGATTGTGGCTGACTTGCCTACTGCCAAAACTGCCTGTCTTCCAAGTACTGCTCCTTCTGTGTCGAAGGCTAAAGGTACTTCCTTTCGCCCCTTTCGTCCTTCAGGTAAAGCAAAAGGTCAGGCGTACAACAAGCAGGCCCGCACTTCCAAACCTGGTAAGCCTAAGACCAAAAGAGCCTGGGCGGCCCGTCAGCCAGCTTCCAAGACAGATAAGCCTGCCGCATGACGGGGCGGGCCTCCCTCTGGGGGATCTTTGGGTGGGGGGCCGGCTTCTAGGGTATACCCAGGAATGGTTGAAGACCACTTCAGATGCCTGGGTACGGGAAGTCGTCACTCGAGGTTATGCCAAAGCCTTCAAAAACCGCCCCCCTCATCGATTTTGCCAGATAGATGTCCCATTGGACAAGACAAAGGCAAACACTCTACATTCGGTGGTACAGACCCTCCTGGATACAGGAGTCGTAGTACAGGTGCCTCTTGCGCAGAGGGGCCGGGGGTACTATTCTCCGCTGTTTCTAGTCCCGAAACCGAATGGGTCCTCCCGGCCCATTCTCAACCTCAAGGCATTGAACAGGTTTGTGAAGGTTTCCAAGTTCCGGATGGAAACCCTTCGCTCTATAGTTCTGGCCTTGGAACCTGGGGACTTCATGGTCTCCCTGGATATACAGGATGCTTACCTGCATATTCCTATAGCAGTGTCTCATCAGCAATACCTGAGATTTGCGATTGGCAACTGCCATTACCAGTTTCTGGCGTTACCTTTTGGTTTAACAACGGCTCCGCGAGTCTTTACAAAAGTCATGGCGGTGATGACGGTGGTACTCCACCTTCAAGGGGTCAGGATACTGCCGTATTTGGACGACTTGTTAATCCTGGCACATTCCCCAGAACTTCTCCTGCGTCATCTAGATGTGACAGTCCGGTTTCTGCAAGCCCACGGGTGGCTCATCAACTAGAAGAAGTCATCCCTGATCCCTGCTCAGAGCATGGTGCATCTGGGAGCACTATTGGAGACTCACATCCAGCGGTTGTTCCTGTCTCAGGAGAAAGTCCTGAAACTTCAGGACAGTATTCATTGCTTCCTATCTCGTCCACAAGTGTCGATACATTCGGCGATGCAGGCACTGGGCCTCATGGTGTCAGCATTCGACATGGTGGAGTACGCTCAATTTCACTCTCGCCCTCTCCAGAGGCTGATTCTAGCCAAATGGGACTGCCTGCCTCACCGGATCAGGTCTCAAATGATCTCATTGACTCCGGAGGTCCATCTGTCGCTGCTGTGGTGGCTCCGGGACCAACAACTGTACAGGGGCCGTCCGTTCTGGATATCCTACTGGGTCCTGTTGACGACAGATGCCAGTCTAAGAGGTTGGGGCACGGTGCTGGAGCAACCCTCCCTTCAGGGGCGGTGGACCAAGGAGGAGTCCCTCCTCTCGATCAATATTCTGGAGTTGCGGACGATCTTCAATGCCTTGAACCTAGCCCAGCATTTAATTCAGAACCGTCCTGTTCAAGTACAGTCGGACAACGCCACCACAGTGGCTTACATAAATCATCAAGGTGGCACTCGAAGCAGCCTAGCAATGAAGGAAGTCTCACGGATTCTACAGTGGGCAGAACGCCATCTACCGGCCATATCGGCAATATTCATTCCGGGAGTCCTGAATTGGGAAGCGGACTTTCTCAGTCGTCAGGACGTGCATGCCGTCGAGAGGGGCCTCCATCCAGAAGTGTTTCAACTCCTAGTGGAAAGGTGGGGCCTTCCAGACGTGGATCTGATGGCGTCTCGACACAATCACAAGGTTCCGGTCTTCGGAGCAAGGACAAGGGATCCTCAAGCAGCATTCGTGGATGCACTGGCGGTACCGTGGAGGTTTCGGCTGCCGTACGTGTTCCCTCCGGTGTCACTCCTGCCCAGGGTAATTCGGAAGTTCAAGCAAGAAAAAGGAATTCTGCTTCTCATAGCTCCAGCATGGCCCAGACGGCACTGGTTCTCAGACCTGCAAGGCCTATTGTCAGAGCGTCCAATTCTACTTCCACAACGCCCAGACCTCCTCGTTCAGGACCCCTGTGTCTACCAGGACCTAGCCCGGCTGTCTTTGATGGCGTGGCTCTTGAAGCTTCCGTCTTAAGGGCTAAAGGGTTTTCTGAAGCGGTCATTCAAACTTTGTTGCGGGCCCGGAATCCGGCTTCGGCTCGGATTTACTATAGGGTCTGGCATTCTTACTTTGTTTGGTGCGCATCTAACGATTATGATGCTTCCAAGTTTAGTATAGCCAAGTTGTTGGCTTTTCTTCAGCAGGGCCTGGACTTAGGCCTGCGTCTGGCCTCCCTCAAGGTTCAAATATCTGCCTTGTCGGTGTGGTTTCAGAGAAAAATTGCGACCTTGCCTGATGTGCATACCTTTACTCAGGGCATGTTGCGTAACCAACCTCCCTATGTCCTGCCTGTGGCTCCTTGGGACTTGTCGGTGGTTTTGGAGGCGTTACAAGAGTCTCCGTTTGAACCTCTTGGTCCAGCTGACCTTAAGTGGCTTTCCCTTAAGGTGGTGTTTCTGCTGGCTATTGCTTCAGCTAGAAGAGTGTCGGATTTGGGTGCCTTGTCCTGTAGTTCCCCATATCTGATATTTCACTGTGACCGGGAGGTTCTTAGGACTCGTCCCGTCTATCTACCTAAGGTGGTTTCTTCGTTCCACCTTAATCAGGAGATTGTAGTTCCGGCACTTGTTTCTCCTGATCTGTCTCCCAAAGAGCGGTCTTTGGATGTGGTACGGGCTCTCCGTATCTATGTGAAGAGAACTGCTCCTATTAGGAAATCTGATTCTCTTTTTGTTGTGTTTGTGTTTCACAAATGGGGCTGGCCTGCTCACAAGCAAACTCTGGCCAGATGGATTAGAATGGTGATTGCACATGCTTATGTGAAGGCTGGTCTCTGTGCTCCTGATCACATTAAGGCCCATTCTACTCGGTCTGTTGGACCTTCTTGGGCGGCCCAACATGGGGGGTAATTCCAAGTTGATCGCAGCAGGAATTTTTTTTAGCAATTGGGCAAAACCATGTGCACTGCAGGGGAGGCAGATAGAGTTAGATTTGGGTGGGGTGTGTTCAATCTGCAATCTAATTTGCAGTGTAAAAATAAAGCAGCCAGGATTTACCCTGCACAGAAATATAATAACCCACCCAAATCTAACTCTTTCTGCACATGTTATAACTGCCTCCCCTGCAGTGCACATGGTTTTGCCCAATTGCTAAAAAAATTCCTGCTGCGATCAACTTGGAATTACCCCCATGGTGCGACCCTTGAACAATTGTGCAAGGCGGCTACGTGGTCCTCTGTGAACACATTCATAAGGTTCTATGTCTTCGATACTGCCGCTTCCCAGGATGCTTCCTTTGGATGCCGGGTTCTTGTGCCCACTACAGTGCGTCCCCTCCCATAAGGAACTGCTTTAGGACATCCCCATTGTCCATTACTTGTGGAGCCCAGTGTACCCCGCAGCAGAAAACGAGTTTTATGGTAAGAACTTACCTTTGTTAAAACTTTCTGCGAGGTACACTGGGCTCCACAAGGCGCCCAACCTGACGCACTTAGCTTCTTTGGGTTGGTATGGCATTAGCCGCTGACACGTCTCCTGTCGTGAGAATGCGGTGTTGTGGCTACTAACCGTTGTCGTCTCTTTTCCTGCTACTGCATTGGACTGGTTAACTAAAAACTGAGATCCTGTGCAGGGAGGCGGGGTGATATAGGAGGCGGCGCTATGCATTCTGGGAACAGTCAAAGCTTTGAGCCTGTTGGTGCTTCGGATCAAGATCCTACTCTACACCCCATTGTCCATTCCTTGTGGAGCCCAGTGTGTCATGACTAAGGTTTTTGTGAACCCGGTGCTAGCGAAGTCTGCGCGGGCGACTGGAGGACTACACGAATACCACCACTGACCTGGTTTGGAAGTGTTGTGGACTCGGGGTCTCTTCCGGTGACTGGGAAGAGGAACCGCGGCAGAGATGGCCGAATCCAGGTTCTCCTCATGCAGGATGAGGTCGGCAGACAGGAAGCACGTGTGGGCGCTGAAGGTCTCCTGAAAGACAGAACTGGAAAGGCGCTGATGAATCAGTGAAGAATAACAGGTACAACTGTGCTAAAGGGCACGGGGTGCTTGGGGACACTGAGGTGCTTGGAGACACTGAGGTGCTTGGAGACACTGAGGTGCTTGGAGACACTGAGGTGCTTGGAGGCACTGAGGTGCTTGGAGGCACTGAGGTGCGTAGAGGCACTGAGGTGCGTAGAGGCACTGAGGTGCGTGAAGACACTGAGGTGCGTGAAGACACTGGGGTGCGTAGAGACACTGGGGTGCGTAGAGACACTGGGGTGCTGAGGCACGGAGGTGCTGGAAGCACGGAGGTGCTGGAAGCACGGAGATGCTGAGGCACGGAGGTGCTGAGGCACGGAGGCACGGAGGTGCTGGAAGCACGGAGGTACTGAGGCACGGAGGTGCTGAGGCACGGAGGCACGGAGGTGCTGAGGCACGGAGATGCTGAGGCACGGAGGTACTGAGGCACGGAGGTACTGAGGCACTGAGGTGCTGAGGCACGGAGATGCTGAGTCATGAAGGTGCTGGAAGCACGGAGGTGCTGAGGCACGGAGGCACGGAGGTGCTGAGGCACAGAGGCACGGAGGTGCTGAGGCACGGAGGCACGGAGGTGCTGGAAGCACGGCGGTACTGAGGCACGGAGGTGCTGAGGCACGGAGGCACGGAGGTACTAAGGCACTGAGGTGCTGAGGCACGGAGATGCTGAGTCACGGAGGTGCTGGAAGCACGGAGGCACGGAGGTGCTGGAAGCACGGAGGTACTGAGGCACAGAGGTGCTGAGGCATGGAGGCACGGAGGTGCTGGAAGCACGGAGGTACTGAGGCACGGAGGTGCTGAGGCACGGAGGTACTGAGGCACTGAGGTGCTGAGGCATGGAGATGCTGAGTCACGGAGGTGCTGGAAGCACGGAGGTACTGAGGCACGGAGGCACGGAGGTGCTGAGACACGGAGGTACTGAGGCACGGAGGTGTTGGAAGCACGGAAGTACTGAGCTCTGGAGATCCCAACTACAACAGTAGTAAAACTGAAACACGACAGCTGTGATTTTCAGTGGAGAACATGGAATTCAGTATTGTGCCTTCAAGACGAAACATTGCAGCTGTGCCTTTACATTGAGACTCAGGGAAATGGTGAAATCAAATGGCAACACACAAGTAAACCATACACAAGGGAGCAGAGTTTCCACAGGAACTTAGGTACAAAGGTTACCTTAAGGGAGCTCAGCATAAAGACTCACACAAGGCTGTATGTGACACGAGGAACTGGCCCAGATTCTAACTCAGCCTCCTGATTTATACTTCCTGGTCCTTGATGATTGGTGAGCAGGATTAGGTGATGCAGACAGTCTCAGGCTGGCAGAGGATTGGACAACTCTGGGTCAGGTGAACAGACACTGTCATGTGACTACTCTAGCCAAGGCTGTGATGTAGAATGAGGCCTAGCAGGCCGAGAGAACACTGAAGCCTGGACTTCTGCAAAACACAGGATGCTGGCTTTTAGACCTAAAGTTCAGATTACTGAATTCAGCCTCACACAGGAGATCACCACAGGTGGAGCTGATTACCTATTACCTCTCAGGCAGAGAACTCAGGAAAACTCATAGTGCTGACAAGCTGTTTAACTCCGTGAGTGAAAAGACACAGGATCCAGGACAGATGGCAGGGGTAAGTCACCAAATATAAACCTACAGTCAGGATTGTGACACAGTGTACTTCGCAGAAACAGTTTTAACAAAGGTAAGTTCTTACCATAAAACTCGTTTTTGATGACGAAGTTTCCTTGTCATAGCTGCAGATTTTAACAACCGGCACCCAGAAAGACCTCCAATTTCACATAACACTGTCAAGTGCCTAATTTCCAAATTCTGAGAAACTGGGACTGTGGCTGACAAGTCACAGAGTGGTCGTCAAAAAGTGCTACTGATGAGACAACCTCAATGGTTTTGGTATCCTTCATAAAGAGCCCAAACGCAGCACACAATGTTTGTCAGCAGAATGTGGAATCAGACATCAAAATGACCTCAATTCTCTCCGCTTTTGTAAAAGCCATCTTCAGTTACCTGCAACAAAAAAAGTGTTGTAACTTTTGAACCATAACTGCTATTTCAAATCTGTTCACAGCAATAAACTTTTCAGCAAATTCTGATATTGTTTGACATGTTACACCACCCCCTTTCCATTTGAAAAAACTGACTTAGATTCAAGATGGACGAATTCAAGATGCCGTCTATGGCCCTAATTCAGAGATGATCGCAGCAGCAAATTTGTTAGCAGTTGGGCAAAACCATGTGCACTGCAGGGGGGGGGGGGAGGGCAGATATAACATGTGCAGAGAGAGTTAGATTTGGGTGGGGTGTCTTCAAACTGAAATCTAAATTGCAGTGTAAAAATAAAGCAGCCAGTATTTACCCTGCACAGAAACAAAATAACCCACCCAAATCTAACTCTCTCTGCAAATGTTATATCTGCCCCACCTGCAGTGCACATGGTTTTGCCCAATTGCTATCAAAAATCCTGCTGCGATCAACTTGGAATTACCCCCATTAGGCGATGTGCCGCCGAGGTGCCGACGGCCGATACGGCCGACGGGCGACCCGGCGGCAGGTGGCAGTGACGGGGGGAGTGAAGTTTCTTCACTCCCCCCGTCACCCGGCTCCATAGACGTGCAGGCAAATATGGACGATCTCGTCCATATTGGCCGGCATGCACAGCCGACATGTCACCAACGATGAACGAGCGCGGGGCCGCGCATCGTTCATCGCTGGTGACTCGACACTGCACGATATGAACGTTATCTCATTCATTAATGAACAAGATCGTTCATATCGTGCAGTGATATCGGCCAGTGTGTAGGGCCTATAACTCTTTCTGCAAATGTTACATCTGCCACACCTGCAGTGCACATAGGGGGTAATTCCAAGTTGATCGCAGCAGGAAATTTTTTAGCAGTTGGGCAAAACCATGGGGGTCATTCCGAGTTGTTCGCTCGGTAAATTTCTTCGCATCGCAGCGATTTTCCGCTTAGTGCGCATGCGCAATGTTCGCACTGCGACTGCGCCAAGTAAATTTGCTATGCAGTTAGGAATTTTACTCACGGTTTTTTCTTCGTTCTGGTGATCGTAATGTGATTGACAGGAAGTGGGTGTTACTGGGCGGAAACTGGCCGTTTTATGGGTGTGTGCGAAAAAACGCTACCGTTTCTGGGAAAAACGCGGGAGTGGCTGGAGAAACGGAGGAGTGTCTGGGCGAACGCTGGGTGTGTTTGTGACGTCAAACCAGGAACGACAAGCACTGAACTGATCGCAGATGCCGAGTAAGTCTCGAGTTACTCAGAAACTGCACAGAGATGTCTTATCGCAACATTGCGAATCTTTTGTTCGCAATTTTAAGAAGCTAAGATTCACTCCCAGTAGGCGGCGGCTTAGCGTGTGCAAAGCTGCTAAAAGCAGCTTGCGAGCGAACAACTCGGAATGACCCCCCATGTGCACTGCAGGGGGGGCAGATATAACATGTGCAGAGAGAGTTAGATTTGGGTGGGGTGTGTTTAAACTGAAATCTAAATTGCAGTGTAAAAATAAAGCAACTAGTATTTACCATGCACAGAAACAAAATAACCCACCCAAATCTAACTCTCTCTGCAAATGTTGTATCTGCCCCTCCTGCAGTGCACATGGTTTTGCCCAACTGCTAAAAAATTTCCTGCTGCAATCAACTTGGAATTACCCCCATGGGGCCTAATTCTGAGTTGATCGCAGCAGCAAATTTGTTAGCAGTTGGGCAAAACCATTTGCACTGCAGGGGGGACAGATATAACGCGCAGAAAGTGTTAGATTTGGGTGGGGTGTGTTTAAACTGAAATCTAAATTGCAGTGTAAAAATAAAGCAGCCAGGTCATTCCAAGTTGTTCGCTCGTTATTTTTTTCTCGCAACGGAGCGATTAGTCGCTAATGCGCATGCGCAATGTCCGCAGTGCGACTGCGCCAAGTAAATTTGCCATGCAGTTAGGTATATTACTCACGGCATTATAAGGGTTTTTTCTTCGTTCTGGTGATCGTAATGTGATTGACAGGAATTAGGTGTTTCTGGGCGGAAACTGGCCGTTTTATGGGAGTGTGTGAATAAACGCTACCGTTTCTGGGAAAAACGCGGGAGTGGCTGGAGAAACGGAGGAGTGTCTGGCCGAACGCTGGGTGTGTTTGTGACGTCAAACCAGGAACGAAACTGACCTAACTGATCGCAGATGCCGAGTAAGTCTGGAGCTACTCAGAAACTGCTAAGAAGTGTCTATTCGCAATTCTGCTAATCTTTCGTTCGCAATTTTGAGAAGCTAAGATTCACTCCCAGTAGGCGGCGGCTTAGCGTGTGCAAAGCTGCTAAAAGCAGCTTGCGAGCGAACAACTCGGAATGACCCCCATGGTTTTGTCCAACTGCTAACAAATTTGCTGCTGTAATCAACACTGAATTACCCCCTATGTTCAATACATACCCAAAAAGATAGCGCACCTCACCCATACCTCACTGCAGTATTCAGTTTTCCCATTTCCTGCAAAGTTTTTGAAACAAAAGGGTGTACTGCGACTTTTGAATCACCCTGTATATATAAAAATATATATATATACTAGCTGGAGGGGTGGTCTTCAGTATGCCGGCTGTCGGGATCCCGGCGCACAGTACACCGGCGCCGGAATCCCGACAGCCGGCATACCGACATTTATTCTCCCAGGGTCCACGACCCCCCTGGGGGGAGAATAAAATAGTGTGGCGCGCGTAGCGCGCCACTGTGTCAGCAGCGTGGCGAGCGCAGCGAGCCCGCAAAGGGCTCATTTGCACTCGCCACACTGTCGGTATGCCGGCGGTCGGGCTCCCGGCGCCGGTATGCTGGTCGCCGGGAGCCCGACCGCCGGCATACCATACTACACCCAGCTGGAGTACCCAGCGTTGCCCAGGATTTTAAGAATGTCTGTTTACATAAATAAATGTAAATATTAAACACACAGTATAAATAACATGATAGATATCTGAATACCCGTGCTTCACTACGGGATGGGGATGGTAAATTAGAATGATAGTTGTTTGTTAATTTACGTTGGTTGTAGATGTAGTATATAGGCATATCTTGTTTCCCTGACGCACTTTGTATAGTGGCTGGACCCCTTTTTGTTACCCCAAGGGACCCTGCTTTTTCCACTATACAACTCTCAGTCTGTGTCTTCCTGCTGCCTCTATTCCCCTCCTCACATCATGTCAGCGCCCCTGTGAAATTATCGATTTATTTACAGTTTCTTATATAGCGCAGCACATTATGTATCTCCTGATATACTCTGTGCAGCTGGGGGACCGTGCTACTTTCACTATATAACTGTCAGTGTGTGGGTTCGTGCTACCTCCATTCAATACTTGCCTACTTTTGAAAAAGCATTTCAGGTAGATTGTGAATGTAAAACCTATAGGCGCGGACGAGCACTGCTACATCTGAGAAGCGTGTCAAGAAAATGACTTACATCCAAATGTAAATGAGCCCCAAAGTTTGTAATATCTACTTGTTGAAGAAAAGACACTGATATTTTTCAGGAATTGTTTGTGTATTGTGTTTTACAAGAGCTTCCATATACCATAAGTGGCCACAAGAAACCTACAGTTATGCTGTCTGCTGACATACTCTGTGCTGCTGTCCCATCCCTAGGGGTGCTAGGGATGCCTGACCCCCACAGAGTTTGTTTCCAGAGTGTAAGTTATATGTGTACCAAGTTTGTTGTAAATTGCTGCAGGCATTCCAGAGTTATGCTGTCTGCTGGAATTCTCAATGCTGCTGCCTCACCCCTAGGGATGCTAGGGGTGTCTTCCTCCTACAGTGTTTGTTCCCAGATTGTAAGGCAGATGTGTTCCAATTTTTTAGTACATTGCTCCAGCAATTCCGGAGTTATGCTGTCTCCTGATATACTCTGTGCTGCTGTCTCTTCCCTAGGAGTGCTAGGGATTTCTAATTGTTTTAGATGCCTCGGCCGTGTTTTAATTAGACATGAGCGGATTCGGTTTTACTCGGTTTTACTCGGTTCTCAAAACGGCATCTTATTGGCTATCCAAAACACGTGACATCCGTGAGCCAATAAGATGCCGTTTTGAGAACCGAGTAAAACCGAGTAAAACCGAATCCGCTCATCTCTAGTTTTAATACGCCCATATGCAAAATGTCACGATCATAAACCTAGGATTTGTATAGTAAGACAGAAGGACAACTTTTCGCCTATAGGCCGCTCGGGTAGGGGCATGTCTCAAACTCTTCAGCCAGGATTGGATTCTGTCTGGCCTGGACCCCTGGGTGTTGCAAATAGTATCCCAGGGATACAAACTAGAGTTTCAAGACGTTCCCCCATGCCGATTTTTCAAATCGACCTTGCCAGCTTCTCCGCCAGAGAGAGAAGCAGTAACAGCGGCAATCCAAAAAATGATGTCAAGAGTAGGTCATAGTCCTGGTACTGTTGTCACAACAAGGGCAGGGTTTTTATTCAAGCCTTTTTGTTGTTCTGAAGCCGGACGGCTCGGTCAGACCGATCCTACATCTAAAAAATCTGAATTTCTTCCTGAAAAGATTCAAGTTCAAGATGGAATCACTTCGGGCAGTGATTGCCAGTTTGGAGGAGGGGGACTACATGGTGTCTGTAGACATAAAAGGATGCTTACCTGCATGTTCCCATTTATCCTCCTCACCAGGCTTATCTGAGATTTGCGATTCGGGATTGCCTTTACCAATTCCAGACGTTACCTTTCGGTCTCTCCACGGCGCCGAGGGTATTCACCAAGGTGATGGCGGAGATGATGGTCCTCCTTCGTCAGAACGGAGTCAATATAATCCCTTATCTGGACAACCTCCTGATAAAGGCGAGATCCAGGGAGCAGTTATTACAAACATATCCCTCTCCCTGTCAATACTCCAGCAACACGGGTGGATCATAAATTACCTAAAGTCACAGTTGGAACCAGTGACAAGGTTGTCTTTCCTCGGGATGATTCTGGACACAGAAGTTCAGAGAGTATTTCTTCCGCTTGAAAAGGCTCTGGAAATCCAGAAAATGGTAAAACAGATATTGAAACCATTAAGTGTGTCGATCCATCAGTGCATTCGGTTGTTGGGGAAGATGGTGGTGGCCTACGAGGCCATACAGTTTGGCAGGTTCCATGCCAGAGTATTCCAGTGGAACCTGTTGGACAAGTGGTCGGGGTCACACCTACACATGCACAGAAAGATAATCCTGTCGTCAAAAACCAGGATTTCGCTCCTGTGGTGGTTGCACAGCTCTCACCTGCTAGAGGGACGCAGGTTCGGCATTCAGGACTGGGTCCTAGTAACCACGGTTGCAAGTCTCCGAGGCTGGGGAGCAGTCTCTCAGGGAGAAAACTTCCAGGGACGTTGGTCACATCAGGAAGCCTGCCTTCACATAAACGCGCTGGAGCTAAGAGCCATTTACAACGGCCTTCAACAAGCGGTACATCTACGTCAAGACCGTCCCGTACCGATCCAGGCGGACAATGTAACAGCAGTCGCATACATAAACAGGCAGGGCGGAACGAAAAGCAGAGCGGCAATGGCAGAGGCGACAAAAATCCTCCGCTGGGCAGAAAAACATCTACAAGCTCTGTCGGCAATATTCATTCCGGGAGTAGACAACTGGTAAGCAGACTTCCTCAGCAGACACGATCTCCATCCAGGAGAGTGGGGCCTCCACCAAGAAGTCTTCGTAGAGGTGACAAGTCTTTGGGGAGTTCCTCAAATAGACATGATGGCGTCTCGTCTCAACAAGAAGCTTCAGAGATACTGTTCCAGGTCGAGAGACCCTCAAGCAGTAGCAGTGGATGCACTGGTGACCCAGTGGGTGTTTCCGTCAGTGTATGTTTTCCCTCTACTTCCGCTGATGCCAAAAGTACTCAGGATCATAAGAAAGACTAGGGTTCGAGCAATCTTCATTGCCCCAGACTGGCCAAGAAGGGCTTGGTACCCAGATCTTCAGCAGTTACTTATAGGAGATCCTCGGCCTCTTCCTCCTTGGGAGGACCTGCTGCAGCAGGGGCCGTGTGTGTACCAAGACTTACCGTGGCTATGTTTGACGGCATGGCTGTTGAGAGCCGTATCCTAGCCAGGAAGGGTATTCCTAAGGTGGTCATCCCCACCCTTATTCAGGCCAGAAAGGGCGTAACGTCAAAACATTACCACCGTATTTGGAGAAAATATGTGTCTTGGTGTGAATCCAAGAAAGCTCCTACGGAAGAGTTTCACTTAGGACGTTTTCTCCATTTTTTGCAGGATGGTGTGGAGACGGGCCTACGATTGGGATCAATCAAGGTCCAAATTTCGGCCTTGTCAGTGTTCTTCCAAAAACAATTGGCCTCTCTTCCAGAGGTTCAGACCTTCATGAAAGGGGTTCTGCACATCCAGCCTCCATTCGTGCCTCCAGTGGCACCATGGGACCTTAACGTGGTATTGCAGTTCCTTCAGTCGGATTGGTTTGAGCCGCTACAAAAGATAGGGTTGAAGTTTCTCACTTGGAAAGTAGTGATGCTTTTGGCATTGGCATCCGCAAGGCGGGTGTCTGAATTGGGGGCCTTGTCTCACAAGAGCCCTTACCTGATTTTCCATGAAGATAGGGCAGAGTTGCGGACTCGCCAACATTTTCTTCCAAAGGTGGTTTCTGCTTTTCACATAAACCATCCTATTGTGTTGCCAGTAGTTACTGACACATTCACTGATTCAAAGTCTCTAGATGTGGTTAGAGCTTTGAAAACCTATGTTGCTAGAACCGCTCGTATACGGAAAACAGAGGCTCTGTTTGTCCTGTATGATCACAACAAGATTGGCTGTCCTGCTTCCAAGCAGACTATTGCACGCTGGATTAGAAATACGATTCAGCAAGCTCATACTACGGCTGGATTGCCATTACCGACGTCGGTAAAGGCCCACTCCACTAGGCAGGTTGTCTCATCCTGGGCGGCTGCCCGGGGGGGGTCTCGGCATTACAACTTTGCCGAGCAGCTACTTGGTCAGGGTCAAACACATTTGCTAAGTTCTACAAGTTTGACACCTTGGCCAATGAGGACCTAAAGTTTGGTCAATCGGTGCTGCAGGGTCATCCGCACTCTCCCGCCCGTACTGGAGCTTTGGTATAGACCCCATGGTTTTGATGTCGTCCCCAACATCCTCTAGGACGTATGAGAAAATAGGATTTTGATAACCTGCCGGTAAATCCTTTTCTCCTAGTCCGTAGAGGATGCTGGGCTCCCGTCCCAGTGCGTACTTTACCTGCAGTTTAGTTATTACAGTTACACAAGTTGTGTTATCTTGGTTTCAGCATGTTGCTGCAATTAGTTCATGCCTGTTGGCGTGTGTTATGTTGAATGCCATGTGCGCGGAATGGTTGAGGGTGTGAGTTGGTAGATATCTCACCACTAGTTAAGTAATTCCTTTCCTCGAAATGTCAGTCTCCCTGGGCACAGTTCCTACAACTGAGGTCTGGAGGAGGGGCATAGAGGGAGGAGCCAGTTCACACCCAATGAAAAGTCTTTAGAGTGTCCATGTCTCCTGCGGATCCCGTCTATGCCACATGGTCTTGATGTCGTCCCCAGCATCCTTTACGGACTAGGAGAAAAGGATTTACCGGTAGGTTATCAAAATCCTATTATTTTATTTATGACTGTATAACATTAATAAATATTGTAGTTCAAAACAGCAATAGAAGTCACATTATACAGTATGTTATTTAGTAATGCTGTTCATTTTTTGTTTATTTTTTATTTTGTTTGTTTAGCTATAGAGCATTTTGCCCATATTGGCTGTATTTTTATTAAGGAAAAGTGTCAAGTGTATTTGTTTCAGAGTCTTGTATAATCCTAATCCAATACAGATCCTTTTAGTGTTTTAAGGGTCACATGGGCTAACACCAGGGACGTAGCCAGAACCTTTTATGGGTCCCATAGCAACAGTTTGAAGGGGTCCCCATTTCAACGCTTCTAGAGAGACACTTCTCTGCAGCAGTTGTTAATTTTATGCCCTATAATAGTGCTCTAGGTCATTTTCTGAACCATAGTGGAGCCTTATTAAATGTTATGCCCCATAGTAGTGCCCTAGTTTCTTTTATGAATGGTAGTAGTGCTTAAGTTCACCCTACAGTATGTCACATTTCAGAGCTGCCACTACTCATTATGCCGCACAGTACCCCCAATTCACATTATGATATACTGCTCCCCCTTCATATTGTGCCTCATTTTTTACCAAACTACCCTAGGTAGGTCCAGGGGCATACCTAGATATATTGCAGGCCCCAAGAAAAAAGTTTGAAAGGACCCTTACATACCACTCAATGGCGAAAAATGTATATAACACATGTAACTTTGACAGGGAAGGCGGGCCCCTCTCAGCTCTGGGCGCCATAGCAGCTGCACTGTCTGCACCTATGGTAGTGACGCCCCTGGCTAACACAACTATGCAGTTTGGTACATATACCCAAGATGTGCTCTGACTGGAGGGTGCCCAGATACTACTGTTAAGAAGAATTTATTTTTTAAGATCACACTGGATATATCATATTTGTCTTTCATCTACATATAATTCTCTTTATGGGATTGGGAAATGCTGAAAAACCAGTGGTGTAAAAGAGCGTTACAGAGGTATGTTATTCTGTTTTTTCTTCTTGAAATGGATACTGCAATTAGCTTATACTGTACATTGATCATAAGGATAAATGATTTATAATGGAAGGGTTATGTTTAGGCACCAAGCAGGAAGAGTTAGGGTTAGGCACCAAACGGGGAGGGTTAGGGTAAGGAAAAGGTGAGGGTTACAGGGCTTAATGGGGGGCTGTCGGGATTCTGATGGATGGGATGCCGCTGTCGGTATACTGACCGTCGGCATGCTGTCCACTGGTAACTCCCAGTGAGTGGTGAGTGAAACATGGACAAAAGACTGATGTGAATGGCCAAATATTCTCTGTAAAGTGCTGCGGAATATGTGTGCGCTATATAAATAACTGGTAATAATAAATAAGACAATTGGACATGCTGCATTCAGGTTTTCTCCAGCTTATACTAGGTGTACGGTTGGCATAATCTACAGTAAAGGGCCCCATACACTAGAACGATTATGCCCGATTTCAGCCCAATTCGGGCATTCGGGACGATATATTGTGTGAAATCGGGCATTTTGGCTGTGTACCCGATCTGATCCGATGCGCGGCCCGTGAGCATCGTATCGGATCCTCCAGATTGAACGTGCTGCACTCGTGATATGTCGGACCCCGCAGGCATGGCTGGGATCGCCCAAGATACATCGTATGCAAAAGGACAGCATACGATGTATCTTTGGCGAACCTGCCGCCTGGGAGGCTGCCGGGGTGATCGCCAGCGGATGGAGTGTCTCCTGGTGGTCCCTTCTCCTATAGTGTGTCATGTGGTGTGCTGACACAGATAGGGCAGGGTCTGTGACTCCACCCAGCGTTAGAAGTGCAGCCACAGAGTCACAGGGCTAATATATAGGAGATGTTATTCATATGGCGCCACCAGGGATCCGCAGCGCCCAATTACAGAGTACAAAAACAATCAAAACAGGAAAACAGTGACTTACAGTTGAAGACAATATAGGATATTTCAGGGTACATAATCATATCTACATCAACAGATGACACTGAAATAAGTATATGGTGGCAGAAGACTGTGGGATTTGGTGCAGTCAAAGATTATTAAAGTAAGAAAAGGAAAAACACATGAGGGAAAGGGGCCCAGCTCGTGAGAGCTTACATTCTAATGTAATAACCTTTATGCAGTAAACTTGTTACATTTTACTTTTTAAAGCCTTTTTGCTATTTATATTATTTAGCCCCACATCTGTAAAATGCTCAGATACTAACATAAAAACAGATGGAAAAAATATTCTTAACTATAACCAGTGCTGGTCATTTAGGAACTGCAATCTCCAGATATTTCAGTGCAGCACAGTCTTTCTTGTGTTATATGTGTTTATGTCGTGTGTGTGTGTGTGTGTGTGTGTGTGTGTGTGTGTGTGTGTGTGTGTGTGTGTGTGTGTGTGTGTGTGTGTGTGTACACCCCCCATATCCACATTCTGCCTTATTTATGTGCAGACTCATTACACCTAAGGGGGTCATTCAGATCTGATCGTAGATGTGGTAAATTTAGCACATCTACGATCATTTACTCTGACATGTGGGGGGACGCCCTGAACAGGGCTAGTCCACCTCGCATATTATACCCTACCTCCCCCTGCACAGGTGCAAAAGCATCACACGGCGGCGATGCTTTTGTACCTGGTGAGTAGTTCCCTGCCAGCGGAGCTCCTGCACGCTGGCAGGCTGCTACTCGCTGCGTGCTGGGTCGCATGGGGCTGCAAGTGATGTCATGCAGCCACCGTGGCCCGCCCGCCCCCCCCCCCCCCCCCAACGGTCCTGACATGCCTCAATCAGGCAGAGGCGATCGCAGCACTGAGATGCTTTTAGCATCTCAGTGTCTCCCAGGGTGCACACGCGCACAAAATGAATCAGACTTAGATCGCTGCCACTGCAGCAATCCAGTCTGAATTAGCCCCTAAGTGTTCCATGTTTGACTTGAGTCATGATAGTTAAGGGGCATCATGGTTGTAGTTATTTCATGTGTCACACCTGTGCATTTGTATTATGAGTTAATTCAATTATAAGTTATAACATTGGTTTGTGTGTGCAGATGATGTAATAGTACCAGGACAGGAGAATAAAATATAAGGAGAAGGAGGGGCAGTTACGAGCTGAAACAATTTAAATTAATCAATACGTTTCTTCAATGAGCTAGGAGACTCTTTTACGATTGATGGTTAGCGCAGGAAGGTTATGTAACAGATGTACTATGCACAGAGGCACTGTGCGTTAAAGAATTCAGGTAAGGTATACTCAAACAAAAAAAAGGTTGCATAAGGACATATTACTTTAATCTGGCATAAAAGATACCATTGGGCAAGATGTATCACACATTGGGCCGGATTCAAATGTTTGTAACTCCCCCCACCCCCTATCGCGCCCACCGGTGGTACTCTAATGTTTCTGCCGACGGGCGCGACAACTTCATTTTAGCTCGCTACCCAGCTGAAATGCGTGTGAAGAGCACCCAAACGGGTCTCTTCACGATCGCACCCATTACTTTAGCCGGGTTTAGGTGCTTGAGGCGCCTAAACCAGACTGTAATGAGCGCGATCAGCGCGATAACGGAGCACATTTGCATATCGCCCCACGATCTCCTGTCACTTTAGACAGGAGATAGCGAGTATGATATCATTTGAATCTGGCCCACTGCATTTTGCATATGATGCATTTCGCCACTGAATGCAGGTATATGCATGTCGATGTAAGCAAAGGACTGCTCTCCCGATAAATACTGTCCGTTGCATTGTGGGGACTTTTGTGTTTATGATCCTATAGTAAGGGGCATAACTAAACCTTTGTAGGCCCCATAGTAAACATTTTAAAGTTCCCCCTTCAGTCTGCAAGAGTAGCGAGGAGCGGAGGTTAGAGATGATGGGGGTCAGAACAGCACAGGTGGGGCAGGGCCTGACAGTGGATGGAGGTACCAAGCAAGATGGACACTGAGGTGATAGTTATACTAATATAGCTCGTTGGGAAGGGGCATAGCCTGATTCAAATTACACCACACAGTAGTGCCTTATTCACGTTACATCACACAGCAGGGCCCCTTACTCATGTTACACCACACAGTAGAGTCCATTCATGTTATAACAAGCAGTAGCAGTGCCCATTACACCACGTTATGCCACACGGTAGTAGTGCCTTTTACACCATGTTATGCAATGCAGTACTAGTGCACATTACGCCTCACACAGTAATGGCCATTGCACCACATTATTCCTACATAGTAATGCCCATTGCAAAACATTATGCCCCACACCCACTGCGCCACATTATGCTCCACCGAGTAATGCCAAGACCAGCCCTGATCGTGGGGGAGTGCAGGCGGGGACTCAGAGCGGGGCTGCCTGTCATGCAAGGAGTGGGGGCAGGGTCTGTCAGGCAAATAATTTTAAAGTGTCACCAGATGTGGCGGCGGGGGCAGTGAAGGAAGCCTGTGTGCTGCAGCGTGACTGGATGCAGGGGAGCGGTGGGCCTCGTAGCAGCCACATCCCCTGCAATTATGGTAGTTACGCCACTGCATCCTACTACAGCCACACACAGTATGACAATGTCCCAATATGAATAAAGCATATAATATCTATCAAACTGTCCTTTAAAGAAAAACTCTAAAATGTCAATATAAATATTCTGAGAGAACTGTAATTGGTCAACTGGCCTGTCAATCATAATAATGTGTCAGTATGGTTATCAAACAGCAAGCTGCTACTGTGTTTTGTCATACAGGGGCAAATTTATTAAACCTGGTGAAGTGATAAAGTGGAAGGTGATAAAGTACCAGTCAATCAGATCCTAACTTCCATGTCACAGGCTGGGTTTGAAAACTGGGAGCTCACTGGCTGATCCTTTATCACCTTCCACTTTATCACTTCCCCAGGCTTAATAAATCTGCCCCTTTGTCACCAGGGAACAGGTATTGACTGCAAAGTAGTCGTGCTCAGTATATGAGAATGACCGTCACTAAGTGGATGGGTAACGTACAGGTAACACGGCATAGTGACTGGCAGAGGCAGCCATTATCGGGAGCACTGTGCTATGTAGGTAGGGGTGATGAGCTGTACTGTCATATCCTAACTCTACCGGCAGCGGCAGAGGGTGCCCGTCTCCAGGCTGATTGCGCTGTGACTCTCTCCTCAGTGAGTGCCTGTCCAGCTCAATGTGTTACCATTGCAACTGTAACTTCACTGGCCACAGAAAGTGACACACGTCATCATTCCGCACTCCTCCTCTCTATGCAACAGTAGACAGTTCATGTGCCGCAGGGAAAGTGTGATATTGTGCTGCAGCATAACTGGGTGCAGGGGAGCGGTGGGCCCCACAGGCATCCCGGGCCCCGTAGCAGCTGTATCGCCTGCCCCTATGGTAGTTACGCCACTGCCTATAGTTCTTCTGTTCATGCCTGGCTATCTGGGTCTCTTCCTATGCTGTTTCTGCATAATTTATGAAAAATGGGCTTGATAAATAGGCCCCTTAGGCTTATTATCCGCTGGCACTAGGCTGAACACCTGTAAAGCTACATGTTGTAGGTAATGAGTCCTTGAAATGGGTATATATAGGGTGGCAATGGAGAACATTTTTTTTTCACCACTCCTCTCCCCGCCTCTGGCATAAAAAGATTACTTTCTTGTAAAGCAATATATTTCAACTTTATAAAGACCAGACGAAAATCTTATTTTGTATCGATTTGGTCACATTGTGTCCATAAAGACAGATGTGACCATGCCAAAAGGTGGAGAGCGAGAAATCAATAATTTTAATATAGTCTTCTTATCCGTGGTCACATAGACTGTCAGAAATTGTAGGAGGTGTGTAATTCTGTAGGCGTCAACATCAGTCAACCAGAGAAATCAACATAAAGGAATACCGGTCCCGAAGCCAATCCAAAAATAAATTTTTGTGCGCCCCCTCCGAATTCAAACCCCCCCCCCCCCCCGGGTCCGGGGAGCGCTTACCTCCGAATCCCCGCGTAGACTCCTACTTTAAAACAGATCTGAATCGGGCCCGTAGTCTGCAACTTAAATTTGATTTAGTAGCAATTTTATTGTATCAGAAAATTACACACATAAACGCAATTAAAAGACTTAAAAATAGACAAGTTCATATATAGAGTTCAGGAGCGTGTAATCACTCATGCCTACCATGTAGTATGGTCAGAAACTATTGCCAGGATTTTGTATTGGCCAGCAGAAAAAAGTTCCAGCGATAAAAGCCAGATCCTAGGCATAACACAGTCTACAGGTCTTTCAATCGCAGTATGGGTCCCCTCTGTCTTCCAAAGGTGCAGTTCCACGTTTTGGGCGATATGTCCTTTGTCAAGTATGGATATCACACTCTGCTCAAGTTCTTGTTTAAATACTTAATCCATTGCTGATAAATATATTAGTTGTTTCAGTTGGTGGCAATAATGATAAAGTAGACTTTGTCGCAATGCGTTCCATTTAACCAGAAGTGATGTCTTTGCGTTCCAACATAGATCCCAAGATGTTCTGTTTTTCCAGAAGCGGAAATGACGCTTATGCGTTCTTCCCTAAAACAAAGCTGTACTTTGTATTCCACCTACGTCCACCCCTTGCAATTTGTTTATTGTTATGAGACTTTGTACAATTGCAAAACTGACGACTCTATACCTCAACCCAATGAAACAACCATTAAGGAATTTTTAGATTCTGTAAATCTTCTCTACAACTGAATCTAGAGCTTTATCATCCAGTGGAGCAGTGATGAAGTTCAAGCTGCATTAAAATCTCTTAAAAAAGATAAGTCCTTGGATCCGATGGGTTCATTAGTAGCTTTTATATGTCCTTCCAATCCACTCTCACCTCTCTCCTAGTTTTTTACCTAATTGAAAGCTAAGAAATCTATTTCGGAGAAATTAAGATATCTGCAGTCAAGCAAGCTGCCCTCCCACTGGAAAATTATGAAAGTTATGCCCACTCCACTATCCACCCCTCCCCTGCGTGTTAAACACCCCCTACCACCCTGGAAGTCATGTACTGGGGACCCTTTATTCAGCGCAATTCCCGCTTCTACAGTTTAGTGTTCTCCCTCCCTCCCCATCTCCCACCATCTGTGCAGTAAAGGAGTAATTAGCAGAAACTACTGTCCCAGGTCCTACATGCTGAGCGGAAGATAGAACACCCCCTACCGCCCGTGGGACATCAAAGCTGCTGCTGATAGCACCCCTACCCCTACCGCTGATGGATGGGTAGGGGCCCCAGTGCATTGCTTTGCCCAGGGGCCTACAGTGCTGTTGAGACGGCCCTGGCTCCTCGGTGGCAGTAGTTAGGTAACAGCTGAGCCGCCGAAGAGGAGAAAAAACGGAGACAGCTAAATGCTGTACTCTGGTTTTATGTTAATAGCAGTGGGGAGAAAGTCACGTGGGCGTGACGAAACGCGTTAGGACTCCTCCTCATTGTTCCCACCTGGGACACCTGATACATGCAAAACCTCTTGTCTGACATCCAGAGGTCTGAACCGATACGTAAGCTCAGATCGGTGCTTATGAGACACAGCAAGCCGATCTCCGCTGCAGCACATCGGCCTCATCGTTTCCATCTGACCCGGTGGGTCGACGTGAGGTGTCTAATTCCAGCTTGACTCCTCCTCGCCTCAGGACGGGTCCGCCGGTGAGAGCGGTGTGAGGCGATCCTTCGGGCCAGCGCGGTCTGGCGGCCATCATCAGCACTATCTATGGGACGGAATCTCCGGTGAGAACGTCATAAGGTGATCTCTCAGGCCAGCGCAGTCTGGCGTTCAGTATTCGCACCTTTCCCTTTGTCAATTAACCAGGGATCAGCGGTCTCGATATTTTCTATCTATTCAGCAGCCACACGAGGTGTGGTTAATCTGACTATCGGTTCCATTTTTATTACTCACCAGGTAACATTACGGTGGGACGCCACACGTATATGTTTCAGAGAACAAGTATTCATATTTATTTTTCCTCTGCATGAACATCATTTAACAAGAACATTACTCATTATTATTATTTATATATATGGACTTGATGAACTGAGATATCTGTCCGAACTTACTTATTACTATACATTGTTGAGGACTATACACTGTTCTCATAGTCATTGTTTCAAGTTAAATTGCGCAACAGTGTTTCTTAATGATCACATTTTCTAACTGAGACAGGTCTGTGATATTATACATGCTATACTACTGTGTTCAATAGTGGACACATTTTTATGTTTATGTTTTATATGTTCTCTCTTTTGGCTTTTTCAAAGCATCTTTCCAATTTAATACTGTGCACAGTATATTTTAAATACAATTCTATTGTGTTATATTAAAACATTTTATGTGCATTATTGATTGGGTTGGATTGATTTGACACTCGGTGACTTATATTTGCATGTGTAATTAATTGACTAATTGTGCTATATTGTATGCTCTGTTGATCCCAGGCGCTGCTGTATCTTTTTCCTATTTCTTATATACAATTACAAACATACAGAAGTTTGTTTGCAGCAGCGAACGGGAACTAAAGAGATACGATTAAACTGGATACACATGTGCATATTTGCATGTGTATATATTTATATATATATATAAATATATTTAATTTTCCCGTAAAAATTAGCGCCTAGGTTCTTTGTTTTTTTAATAGCAGTGGGGAGTCTGGGGACAATGTGTGGGAGCCCCTAATCTGTGGGGGCCCAGGGACGACTGCCCCTCTCGCCCCTCCCATAATCTGGCCCTGCACACTCCCATAGTTAAATGGTCCTTATGTTCTCAATATTATGCTACACATATTGCTCAGAATGCTGTCCTCTCTTAATTGCTGCTCATTTTTACTAAATTGCATGGGTTTGTATGGCCCCAATTGTTCCTATATTATTCCCAGCAAGGTGTATGTAGTACTTCTCATTATAGATGTGATGATTACATGTTTTTATTATTTATTTCCATTTTTCTTTTCCCATCCTTTTACCCTTTATTCCGTATTTTCTCTTTAAAATTTATCTTCAAAATAGTACTTTGACATCTACAGTATATATGGTAATGTTGATCAATGTTTTATATAAAATGTATTGACACTTTCATTAATAAAAATGTATTGAGTTAAAACCTAAATACATTTTCTACAGCAGCCTGTAGCAGTATTAGAAAATCAGTTTCCGTCACAATAAATTATCACTGATAATGGCTGGCAATGACAAGGGTACTCGTACTGTTTCACCAGACAGTTCTGGATCCATCTATACATGCGTTAGATGACTAGTTCCACTTTATGCCAATAAATGTTAAACAGTATACAAAGACAACCCACAAAACTATATAAAAAAAATAAGATTTTACTTACCGGTAAATCTATTTCTCATAGTCCGTAGTGGATGCTGGGGACTCCGTAAGGACCATGGGGAATAGACGGGCTCCGCAGGAGACATGGGCACTTTAAGAAAGAATTTAGATTCTGGTGTGCTATGGCTCCTCCCTCTATGTCCCTCCTCCAGACCTCAGTTAGAGAAACAGTGCCCGGAAGAGCTGACAGTACAAGGAAAGGATTTTGGCAATCCAGGGCAAGATTCATACCAGCCACACCAATCACACAGTATAACTTGTGATAAACTTACCCAGTCAACAGTATGAACAACAACAGAGCATCAGTTCAACCCTGATGCAACTATAACATAACCCTTATTGCAGCAATAACTATATACAAGTATTGCAGAAGAAGTCCGCACTTGGGATGGGCGCCCAGCATCCACTACGGACTACGAGAAATAGATTTACCGGTAAGTAAAATCTTATTTTCTCTAACATCCTCGTGAATGCTGGGGACTCCGTAAGAACCATGGGGATTATACCAAAGCTCCCAAACGGGCGGGAGAGTGCGGATGACTCTGCAGCACCGATTGAGCAAACACAAGGTCCTCCTCAGCCAGGGTATCAAACTTATATAACTATGCAAAAGTGTTTGAACCTGACCAAGTAGCCGCTCGGCACAGCTGTAATGCCGAGACCCCTCAGGCAGCCGCCCAAGAAGAGCCCACCTTCCTAGTGGAATGGCCTTAACTGATATTGGCAGCGGCAATCCAGCCGCAGAATGAGCCTGCTGAATCGTGTTACAGATCCAGCGAGCAACAGTTTGCTTTGAAGCAGGAGCACCAAGCTTGTTGGAAGCATACAGGATAAACAAAGACTCTGTTTTCCTGACCCTAGTCGTTCTGGCTACATAAACCTTCAAAGCCCTGACCACATCAAGCAACTCGGAATCCTCCAAGTCAGTAGTAGCCACAGGCACCACAATAGGTTGGTTTATATGAAAAGATGAAACCACTTTCGGCAGGAATTGTGGACGGGTCCTCAATTCTGCTCTATCCGCATGGAAAACCAGATAGGGGCTTTTATGTGACAAAGCCGCCAATTCTGACACACGCCTAGCTGAAGCCAAGGCTAGTAGCATGACCACCTTCCACGTGAAAAACATTGGACAGGCCTCCGCGCCGTCCAATAATCTCAGCACGAAATTCATTATTCTCACCTATTGCACAATTTGTGGACAGTTTTCTACAGACTTGTGTTAATTGACTAAAAAGCTATTTACGGGACACTGATGATTTCCTGAGACTATTGAAATTGATGCCTCATGAGCCAAATGGTATCTTGGTCACCATGGACGTCACTTCCCTGTATACCGTAATCACCCATGGAGCGGGAATAGATACAGTAAGACGAGCTCTGATGGATAAACATATAGGGGGACCTCCTATTGATTTTTTGATTGAGCTACTAAGATTAACCTTGACTAATAACTACTTTTCTTTTGGGGGGCGGTATTATCTCCAAACGGCGGGAACTGCGATGGGTAGCAACATAGCACCATCTTATGCAAACTTATTTATGGATGCTTATGAGAATGAAAACATCATCCCGCCGTTTGGAAATAGTATCACCTTTTATCGTCGATTTATCGACGATATATTTTTGATTTGGACCTCCTCTGAGGAATCCTTACTAACAATGATACAACAGCTGAATGATTTAGATTCCCCCATTCGTTTTACGATGCAATACCATAAGGAGACTATTGACTTTCTAGATGTGAGTGTCTATGCCACTGAACTGGGATATGGCTATAAACTGTTCAGGAAGATTACGGACCGAAACACTTTATTGCACTTTGGGAGCCATCATCCTGGCCCCTTAAAACAAAATCTACCAATCTCTCAATTTTTGAGGGTTTTACGTAATAACTCTGATGAACATATGGCTCAAACCCAATTGAAAGAAATGATGGATCGTTTTTTGGCTCGTGGTTACGATCTACGGACGGTAAACAGATGCCTGACAAAAGCGAAGACAATCTTCAACAAAGGAAATATCAACAAATATAAAGCCAATAATCCTTTTGTGGTCACCGCCATATTTGACACTGCTGGTCCAAGCATACGGAAGGCTCTTAGGGAGGTTTGGCCCGTAATTAAGACCGACCCGATGCTTACTAAAAAACTACCGGAGAAACCGTTGCTTAGCTTTAGACGAGCACGAAACTTGAAAGATATCCTGATGCAACCAGACAGAGTACCCCCACAACCTCCAGTAATGTGGCTACAACCTAAAAAGATGGGATGCTATAGATGCATCAACTGCACCACATGCAGGAGCATGATGATTGGTGAATTCTTCCATCACCCTCATACCAGAAAAAAGATATATATACGACATAGGGTCACCTGTACTTCTGACTTTGTGATATATATCCTCACTTGCCCTTGCTCCTTGATATATGTGGGTAAAACTATCCGCCCATTCCGAGAGAGGATGGCGAATCACCGTCTATCGATTAGATCCGCACTGGAAAGTGGGGGCTCTGATAAACCTGTTGCCAGACACTTTGTGGAAGCCCGTCACTCATTAGCATCACTAAGGAGCATGATTATTGATCGGGTGGATCAACCAAGAAGAGGTGGTGACCGTGGGAGAATGCTTCTAAAACGAGAAGCAAATTGGATTTATCGACTGGATACAACACGACCAAGAGGCCTAAATGATGGCATTCAATATGGTGTTTTTTTGAATTAAATATTCTTTTTTCTATATTTTTTAGTGATATTTTTTGCATTTTTTGCTCTGTGCAATAAGGTCCGCCCCCAGGAACGGTTTATAGCATCTTTCATAATATTACTAGTGTTGTTTTTAGAACAACATAGATTATCTTATCACTATTTAAAATAAGAAATAAAATCTTTTGAAAATTGGATCCCATGTTATGTACTCTAATATATAACATGGAGATGATTTTAGGGCCACCTAGATATTGTGACTGCTTGTGCACCCTCTGTCCATTTTTTGATGTTGATAAGACATAATGTGTATATTCATTGCCTCCTATATACTACTGTAGAATTAAATACTGTTTTTGAACACAGTTAATATAATGTAACCAGCCCTACAGGAAGATATCAGTGGGAGTTGGAACGCACTTGCATCCGGGATCGGGTAGCGGAAGTGCGTTCCATCTACAGGAAATGACGGCGGCGGTGGAGCGCACGACTGTGAGCTGGGATGTACACATCCTCAGCTTCACAGTAAGATATCATCGAGTGTTGGAACGCACTTGCTGCCGGGATCGGCAGCGGAAGTGCGTTCCACCTACAGGAAATTACGGTGGCGGTGGAGCGCACGACTGTGTGCTGGGATGTATACATTCCCAGCCTCACGGACTCCGCCGGGGATAACGATGGCGGCAATGGAACGCACGCCGCAGTCAGCATGTGGAGCTATATGGATTTATGGACACAGGGATGCTTATAGCAGATTCACATTCAAAGGTGGGCTGGCATTATTGTTGTAGGATGTGTCAGATCTAGGTTTTTGGCTACTCACTAATGTGACACCTAAGTAGTTAAAATGTATTTTATTGGGGTTGTTTGGTGTTAATTGGTGGGTGGGCATTTGCTGGGTATATATGTCTGTCTTTTTCATTATGTGTTAATCTTGACAAAGGTCCAAACGAGGACCGAAACATTGATACGACTCTGTCTGGTATGAGACTGTAATTAAACTTCTGCTTAATGAAGACTGGTGAGTGCTCCCATTTTTTGCCTGTGTATTGAACTGGTGACCCTCAATAGGTCTCCAGTGTTGGATGGCACCCCAGCAGAAATCCTAAGACGTGAGTGTGGACCCAACGTCTGGCACCTTCCACGTGAGATATTTCAATTCCACAGTTTTGAGTGGTTCAAACCAGTGGGATTTCAGGAAACTCAACACCACGTTAAGATCCCAAGGTGCCACTGGAGGCACAAAAGGGGGCTGAATATGCAGCACTCCCTTTACAAACGTCTGAACTTCAGGTAGAGAAGCCAGCTCTTTTTGAAAGAAAATGGATAGGGTCGAAATCTGGACCTTAATGGAACCCAATTTTAGGCCCAAAGTCACTCCTGACTGTAGGAAGTGAAGGAAACGGCCCAGCTGGAATTCCTCCGTAGGGGCATTCCTGGCCTCACACCAAGCAACATATTTTCGCCATATACTGTGATAATGTTGAGCTGTCACGTCCTTCCTAGCCATTATCAGCGTAGGAATGACCTCATCCGGAATGACTTTCTCTGCTAGGATCCGGCGTTCAACCGCCATGCCGTCAAACGCAGCCGCGGTAAGTCTTGGAACAGACAGGGCCCCTTTTGCAACAAGTCCTGTCTTAGAGGAAGAGGCCACGGGTCCTCTGTGAGCATTTCTTGCAGATCTGGATACCAAGTCCTTCTTGGCCAATCCGGAACAATGAGTATTGTTCTCACTCCTCTTTTTCTTACAATTCTCAGCACCTTGGGTATGAGAGGAAGAGGAGGAAATACATAGACCGACTGGAACACCTACGGTGTCACCAGGGCGTCCACAGCTATCGCCTGAGGGTCCCTTGACCTGGCACAATACCTCTGTAGCTTTTTGTTGAGGCGGGATGCCATCATGTCCACCTGTGGCAGTTCCCACCGACTTGCAATCTGCGTGAAGACTTCTTGATGAAGTCCCCACTCTCCTGGGTGGAGGTCGTGCCTGCTGAGGAAGTCTGCTTCCCAGTTGTCCACTCCCGGGATGAACACTGCTGACAGTGCGCTTACGTGATTCTCCGCCCAGCGAAGAATTCTGGTGGCTTCCGCCATTGCCACCCTGCTCCTTGTGCCGCCTTGTCGGTTTACATGAGCCACAGCGGTGATGTTGTCTGACTGAATCAGAACCGGTTGGTCGCGAAGCAGGGTCTCCGCTTGACGTAGGGCGTTGTATATGGCCCTTAGTTCCAGGATGTTGATGTGAAGGCAAGTCTCCTGACTTGACCACAGACCTTGGAAATTTCTTCCCTGTGTGACTGCTCCCCACCCTCGGAGGCTTGCATCCGTGGTCACCAGGACCCAGTCCTGAATGCCGAATCTGCGGCCCTCGAGAAGGTGAGCCCTCTGCAGCCACCACAGGAGAGACACCCTGGCCCTGGGGGATAGGGTGATTAGCCGATGCATCTGAAGATGTGATCCGGACCATTTGTCCAGTAAGTCCCATTGAAAGGTCCTCGCATGGAACCTGCCGAAGGCAATGACCTTGTATGATGCCACCATCTTTCCCAGGACTCGAGTGCAGTGATGCACTGACACCTGTTTTGGTTTTAATAGGTTCCTGACCAGTGTCATGAGTTCCTGAGCTTTCTCTATCGGGAGATAAACCCTTTTCTGGTCTGTGTCCAGAATCATGCCCAGGAAAGGCAGACGAGTCGTAGGAATCAACTGCAACTTTGGAATATTTAGAATCCAGCCGTGTTGCCGTAACACTTCCAGAGAACTTGCTACACTGATCAGCAACTGCTCTCTTGACCTCGCTTTTATGAGGAGATCATCCAAGTATGGGATAATTGTGACCCCTTGCTTCCGCAGGAGTACCATCATTTCCGCCATTACCTTGGTAAATATTCTCGGAGCCGTGGAGAGACCAAACGGCAACGTCTGAAATTGGTAATGACAATCCTGTACCACAAATCTGAGGTACGCCTGATGAGGTGGATAAATGGGGACATGAAGGTATGCATCCTTTATGTCCAGAGACACCATAAAATCCCCCCCTTCCAGGCTTGCGATGACCGCTCTCAGCGATTCCATCTTGAACCGAAACCTTTTCAGGTACATGTTCAGGGATTTTAAATTCAATATGGGTCTGACCGAACCGTCCGGTTTCGGTACTACAAACATGGTCGAATAATAACCCCTTCCTTCTTGAAGGAGGGGAACCTTGACCACCACCTGTTGAAGATACAATTTGTGAATTGCAGTTAACACTATTTCCCTCTCGAGGGGGGAAGCTGGCAGGGCCGATTTGAGGTATCGGTGAGGGGGCATCTCTTCGAATTCCAGCTTGTATCCCTGAGACACAATATCTATTGCCCAGGGATCCAACTGGGAGTGAACCCACTTATGGCTGAAATTTCGGAGATGCGCCCCCACCGGGCCTAGCTCCGCCTGTGGAGCCCCAGCGTCATGCGGTGGATTTTGTGGAAGCCGGGGAGGACTTCTGTTCCTGGGAACTAGCTGTGTTGTGCAGCTTCTTTCCTCTGCCCCTGCACCTGGCAAGAAAGGACGCACCTCGGACTTTCTTGCTTTTCTGTGATTGAAAGGACTGCATTTGGTAATACGGTGCTTTCTTAGGCTGTGAGGAAACATATGGCAAAAAATTTGACTTTCCAGCAGTAGCTGTGGAGACCAGGTCCGAGAGAGACCCTCCCCAAACAATTCCTCACCCTTGTAAGGTAAAACCTCCATGCGCCTTTTTGAGTCGGCATCACCTGTCCATTGCCGAGTCCACAGGACCCTTCTGGCAGAAATCGACATAGCATTTATTCTAGAACCCAGTAGACTAATGTCTCTTTGAGCATCTCTCATATATAGGACAGCGTCTTTTATATGCCCCAGGGTCAATAATATAGTATCCTTGTCTAAGGTATCAAGTTCCTCAGACAGGGTGTCCGTCCATGCTGCTACAGCACTACACTCCCAGGCCGACGCGATCGCCGGCCTCAGTAAGGTACCTGAATGTGTATAAATGGACTTCAGGGTACCCTCCTGCTTTCTATCCGCAGCATCTTTGAGGGTAGCCGTATCCTGTGACGACAGGGCTACCTTCTTGGATAAGCATGTTAAAGCTTTGTCCACCCTATGGGAGGATTCCCAGCGTAACCTGTCCGTTGGCGGGAAAGGATACGCCATAAGAATCCGTTTGGAAATCTGCAGTTTTTTATCTGGAGATTCCCAAGCCTTTTCACATAACTCATTTAGCTCGTGTGAAGGGGGAAAGGTTACCACCTGCTTCTTTTCCCCATACATATGAACCCTCTTGTCAGGAACTGGGGTTTCCTCTGTGATGTGCAACACATCCTTAATTGCTATAATCATATAACGGATGGATTTAGCCAATTTTGGCTGTAACTTTGCATCATCGTAATCGACACTGGAGTCAGAATCCATGTCGGTATCTGTGTCAACAATTTGGGATAGTGGGCGCTTCTGAGACCCTGACGGTCTCTGCGACATAGGATCAGGCACGGGCTGAGACCCTGACTGTCCTGAGGCTTCAGCTTTTTCCAACCTTTTATGCAAGGAATTAACATTATCATTTAAAACCTTCCACATATCCATCCAATCAGGCGTTGGCGCCGTCGGCGGAGACACCACATTCATTTGCTCCCGCTCTGCTTTCACATAGCCTTCCTCATCAAACATGTCGACACAAGCGTACCGACACACTACACACACAGGGAATGCCCTTTTTGAAGACAGTTCCCCCACAAGGCCCTCTGGAGAGACAGAGAGAGAGTATGCCAGCACACACCCCAGCGCTATAAACCCAGGAATAACACAGTAACTTAATGTTAACCCAGTAGCTGCTGTTATATTGATTTTTGCACCTAATTATGTGCCCCCCCCTCTCTTGTTACCCTCTTCTACCGTGTATCTGCAGGGGAGAGCCTGGGGAGCTTCCTCTCAGCGGAGCTGTGGAGAAAAAATGGCGCTGGTGAGTGCTGAGGAAGAAGCCCCGCCCCCTCGACGGCAGGCTTCTGTCCCGCTTAAATATGCATTTTCTTGGCGGGGGCTCATACATATATACAGTGCCCAACTGTATATATGTTCACTTTTGCCAAAAAGAGGTCCAAATGCTGCCCAGGGCGCCCCCCCCCCCCCTGCACCCTTACAGTGACCGGAGTATGTGAGGTGTGTGGGAGCAATGGCGCACAGCTGCAGTGCTGTGCGTTACCTCAGTGAAGACCGGAGTCTTCTGCCGCCGATTTCGAAGTCTTCTTGCTTCTCATACTCACCCGGCTTCTGTCTTCCGGCTCTGCGAGGGGGACGGCGGCGCGGCTCTGGGATCGGACGACGAGGGTGAGATCCTGTGTACGATCCCTCTGGAGCTAATGGTGTCCAGTAGCCTAAGAAGCAGGACCTAGCTTCAGAGAGTAGGGCTGCTTCTCTCCCCTCTGTTCCACGATGCAGGGAGTCTGTTGCCAGCAGAGCTCCCTGAAAATAAAAAACCTAACAAAATACTTTCTCACAGCAAGCTCAGGAGAGCTCACTGAAAGCACCCGGCTCGTCCGGGCACAGATTCAAACTGAGGTCTGGAGGAGGGACATAGAGGAGCCAGAGCACACCAGAATCTAAATTCTTTCTTAAAGTGCCCATGTCTCCTGCGGAGCCCGTCTATTCCCCATGGTCCTTACGGAATCCCCAGCATACACTAGGACGTTAGAGAAAAAGTATTGCGCACTACACGCCAACTCAATCAACAGCACATTTGATCAATCATACATCTATCCCTAACCCACACCCAATATAACAAGAATATGAAGTTGTACCACCAGGAACGTTTCTAGACAATATGGCTCCCAGTGCGGACAGTAAAAATGTGCATCCTTTGGATACTTAAAAAATGTTCCAGGTCACACAGAGTCAGGCAGTTGGTAGATAGGCAGTGTTGGCTGGGCAAGACAGAGCTACTCTCACAGTTATCACACGTGGGAGAGGCCCTTGTCACCGGCCACTGGCTGATCTGGCTAAGTAGCCCCGGCGTGAAGAACCTGGCAGCCATGGAGAAAGTGCCAGCGGGCAGCCATGGAGAGAGTGACAACACCAGTGGCATTTCAAATGTGGCACTGGCCACCAGACAATCGGAACTCGTGGTCCAACAGCCAATCAGAAGTGGCCGCTCCTGATTGGTTACCAGTCCACAAGTTCCGATTGGCTGGCAGCTGGTGCCACATTTGAAATGTCGCCGGTGCTGTCTCTGTCTGCATGCCTGTCTGATGGCTCAGTATCACACACCGCTACCACCTGGGTCCCCTGCTTGTCTGAGTCTGGGACAAAACTCCCGATGGTCCCTCTGATAGCAGATATCAAATATCCATATAAACTTTATTATTGTGCAATACAAACATGTTATCATCGGCTTCTTTGAAAGCAGGAGTCCTTTACAAATGTACCTGCTTTATATTTAAAATGTTCAAAATATTAATAGCAAAAGAAGACATATTCCTCTTTTTGGAAACTTTGGATAATTATTTTCTGATGTTGCTAGAAGCCCTCTGGCCTATGCCCTTCACTCCTGACTAAGCCCAGAAGATTTCCACTAAAGATTCCAAGGGAAGGGGTGAAAATGCTACTCAGGAAATGCCTAGGAATCAGTGCAAGTCCTATATTAACTCTTTCCATGTACATCTGGCTTTAGCCAGCTTATTATATTCTCCCCTTAATCTCATTCCCATATGGTCTACTGACAACAAAGATGGAATAGTATGTGGATTTATCAAAGTGTCACTTTGCCTCACAGGTGATGAAAGTCATTTAAGCCATGTAGTCTCGGAGTGGTAGTTTATCTAGATCAGTGTTTCCCAACCTCTGTCCTCAAGGCACAATAAAGAGCCAGGTTTTAGTGATTTTGAGGACTATGGTTGGGAACCCCTGATCTAGAACATAGGTTCTCTAACTCTATCCTTAGGACCCTGAATGAACAGTTCATGTTTTCCAGGTCTCCTCACAGTATCACAAGATAATGTTTATTTAATGTGACTATTGGAAATTTGATTCCAGGGCTAAGTAGGGGGAAATAGGCTTATTTAGGGCGGTGGAGAGCAGCGCTGCAAAGTTGAGTCAGCGGGGTGCTTCCATGAGTGTGGGGGACCGAGTGCGCTGGAGTGAGACACCGCAGCCACGGACCAGACACCGCCAGGCCTATGCAGAGGTGCGGACGCCGTGGACATTTTTGAGAGAGCTGAAACCACTGCCATGAGGCTCTGCCTTCTTTTCAGTGAGAACAATGTCCCAAACCATGAACCTGTAATGTTGGGAAGTCTTACCTCTAAGATACTTCTATCTTCAACATTATAAAAGTCGGTACAGGAACTTGCGGTGAAACATGTTTCATTATGGCAGGTCTCTGATGATATTGCATCTGCCGATTTGCAACTCGCTGAAAAAGGGACAGAATCACACCACTTTCACAAATACACAGGCTATTACATACATTCCCCACTGTATGCGTGGGTGTTACCTTTTACTACTGTTCAGGGGTTAAAGTGAGTCGTAATGGGGCGGAACTGCGTTCCATCAGTTCCACTTGGAGACGGAACGCAGTTCCGCCTCCTCCGGCTCACCTAACCCGATGTGTGCCCAGCGCCGCAGGGAGATGCCCGATGCCTGCTGAGATTGTGTTACCAGCGGGCGCCCAGCTCCCTCTCCACAGCAGAAGAAGTCGGCAGGAGCTCACTACTGAGCTACGGCTTCCGGCTCCTGGCTCTGTCAGAGTGCGCTATGGGAGAGACATCATGACGTCTCTCCCATAGTGCTGAGGAGTGGATGCCGGAAGGACTGCAGCAGTCGGATGCGGGAGCGGGGCTTGGTGAGTATTGTGGTTTTTTGTTCATATGTGAGTGTATTAGTGGACGCCGGAAGGACTGCAGTGGTCGAACACGGGAGCAGGGCTTGGTGAGTATTGTGTTTTTTTGTTTCTTTTCAGGTGTGAGTGTATGAATGGCATCTACTGGGGGCAAACTACTGGGGGCATTACTACTGGTGGGCATTACTACTGGGGGCTAACTACAAGGGGGCTAACTACTGGGGGCAAACTACAGGGGGGCACACTACAGGGGGCTAACTACTGTGGGCAAACTACAAGGGGGCTAACTACAAGGGGGATGACTACTGGGGGCAAACTACAGGGGGGCTAACTACTGGGGGCAAACTACAGGGGGATAACTACTGGGGGCAAACTACAGGGGGAAATTACTACTAGGGGGCATTACTGCAGGGGGCTAACTACATGGGGGCTAAACTACAGGGGCTAAACTACTGGGGACCTTACTACTGGAGGGATAAACTACAGGGGGGCAAACTACATGAGGGCTAAATTACTGGGGGCATTACCACTGAGGACTAAACTACAGGAGGGCTAAACTACAGGGGGGCTAAACTACAGGGAGGATAAACTACTGGGGGCATAACTACAGGGGCTAAACTACTGGGGGCATAACAACAGGGGCTAAACTAAAGGGGGCATTACCACTGGAGGGGCTAAACTAAAGGGGGTAAACTACTGGGTCATAACCACAGGGGTATTACCACTGAGGGGCTAAACTAAAGGGGGGGCTAAACTACAGGGAGGCTAAACTACTCGGGGCATAACTACAGGGGGCTAAACGACTGGGGACATTACCATTAAGGGCATTACTACCGGGGACCCTACTAATGAGGGCATTGTAAAGGGGGCACTTCATAAGGGGCACTACAACTGGGGGCATAGCATAAGGGGCACTACTACTATGGGCTCTATATAAGGGGAACTACCACAGTGGGCACTACCAGTACAGTGGACATTGCATAAGGGGCACTACAACTGTGGGCATTGTATAAGGGGCATAACTGCTGTGGGCATTATGTGTATTACGGGGTGCTACTACTGTGGGCATTTTGTGTATTATGGGGTGCTACTACTGTGGGCATTATGTGTATTAGGGGGTGCTACTACTGTGGGCTTTGTGTATAAAGGACACTAATGTGTGTCATAATATGAATAAAGCAGTGACGTGCTCAGTATGGGGTCCCCCTGCCATAACATTAGACACCCCCCAAACCAGTCAGCCCAGGGTTGGCAATCCTCAGAAAGTGGGGACCCCAAAAATTTAAATGGGGTCCCCGTTCCTGAGCAACAACCAGCACTGGACTGATAGCCCAGCGCTATGTCCCGCACCCTTGGTGGCGGTGTGTGCGGGGTTCATGGTATAATATTGATCTTTACAGGCGGCCTAAAGGTCCCAGCCAGCCTGCCCCAGCATGCCAGCACTTGGAGAACCACAAGTGCCAGCATGCCCGGACATTAAAGGGCCCGCTGGCACCTGTAGTCCTCCTGTAAAGAAAATATTAAAATAAATACAAGACACAGTTTAAAAAAAATGTATTGTTCAGGGACTTCACCTGGGAGGAGGCGGCCTTTAAGCTCTTTTTCACAGCTGCTGCCTTCCCGGGGCTTCCGGCATTTTCACCTGGTGGGCGGCGGCCTTTAAGCTCTTTTTCATGGTCGCCGCCCATCCAGGGCTTCCAATGGCTCTTCAGTCTTCAGGAGCTCTTCACTGCTCCTCCTCCGCCGTCGGACTGACAGCCGCTGCCTCGTGCTGACTTATATAAGTCAGCCTGAGGGGGTGGGGCGATGACGCGGCGAGCCGTGTTTGGCTTATGGTGGCCATCTTTAATTTAAATAATGACACTGAAGCACCATTTTTGAAATGGGTACTGCTCCACTGCCAAACTCTGCAGAATGGCAGGCAGGGATCTCGGATCCATGCCTGCCGCCACTGACGCCCGCACCTCCACCGCATCCCGCTGCCCGCATCTCCGCCGCGATCCCGCCGCATTTGCCTGCACCCAGTGAGTGATGGCAGCGGATCCAGTGACAAATCCGGTGGCCAATCACATCTGGCATCACTGACAGGGGCGTGCTTTCATACACGCCCCTGTATCAAAGCGGCACTTTAGTAGGTGCAGCTATCCATTCTATTTTCATTTGGCTTTTACTGCCCATGGCTTGGCCCCGCCCCTGCCCACCCTCTGCTCCCACACCTTTCCCATTGATAACGGGAGGCACCACTGTCGGTGCCTCCCAAACCCATCCTAATAGTAGAAATTATTAGATTAATATAAAGAAAATACTTATGACACAGAACATGTGTCATAAGTATCTTCTTTGTATTATTTATTTATTAAAGACAGGGGAGGTACTGCCTTCCCTGACTGCACGTCCCTGGAATAAAGGACACTACTATGTGGTGTAATGTGAATAAGATTGTGCTACTATGTGGCATAATTTTAATTGGGGATACTATTGTGTGACCACGCCTCTTTCTTTTTGAGACCACGCCCCCTTTTGGGGCGTGCACAATACCTTTATTGCATGTGGGGGAGGGCGGGTGAGTTCCACCACCTCTCTAGGACCACTTTAAGCACTGCTACTGTATATAAAATATCCTATTAGCAACTGTAAACAATACTTCATCTTGATTATATAGATAAACAGCGTATAAACCCATAAGAATCCTGTTAATATGCATTACGTATTAAGTTCAGTTTCATGTGGCACTTGTTAATTTAAAAAAAGTCTGTGGGCATGTTTTGTTTTGTATTTTGCTTTTCTTTCTAATCAACGAGGTTTCCAAGGAGCTTTCTGTAATTTCCTTATTAAGCGGGGTATTTTGATTGGCATACAGCTTCCAGCTAACCATACTGACTAGCAGAGATGATTATTTACTATGCACTTTGAGGTCAGTTTGTACGTTTTGTCTAAGCTTGTTCTTGGGGGTTACCTCCTGAAATCCTATATATAATTTAATTTGTGCTTATGTTTTCATGGCATGGATAAGATACATGACAGTACCAACAACTTGAAAATATTTATTTTCTCATTTGATAACCTTAAAGCCTTAAAAGAAATTTAACTTCTATATGCCGCAATGCATAATAATTAGCATTTTATATTACGTACTGTACATGTCATAATTAAAAAAAAAAAAAACTTTTTTAAAAAGTCCAGTCCCTGCATACCTCATGTCCCTTTTGAGGGTAAGAGGATCAGGGCTATATGCCATAAATTGGATTTGGTACATAAGCCATTGCTCCATTCAAATGAACCTACTGTAGTAAGCAACTATTTGTCACGAATGCTTACCTGACTTTTGCAAGATGGATCCTCTATTGGGGTACCCAAACATTATTGTTCAAGTAGGAGCTTCTTGCCTGTCCACTGGACTTCACACAAAACTGCATGGTGTCATAAACTGGGGCCGATTTATCATTAGAAAAGCTTGTATGGTGATAGTTGTGTTTTGAATTTGCATCGAGTTCCATGCAACTATCACCAGATACATGCATTATGGGGGTCATTCCGAGTTGTTAGTTCGTTATATTTTTCTCGCAACGGAGCGAGTAGTCGCTAATGCGCATGCGCAATGTCCGCAGTGCGACTGCGCCAAGTAAATTTGCTATGCAGTTAGGTATTTTACTCACGGCATTACGAGGTTTTTTCTTTGTTCTGGTGATCGTAATGTGATTGACAGGAAGTGGGTGTTTCTGGGCGGAAACTGGCCGTTTTATGGCTGTGTGCGAAAAAACGCTACCGTTTCAGGGAAAAACGCGGGAGTGGCTGGAGAAACGAAGGAGTGTCTGGCCGAACGCTGGGAGTGTTTGTGACGTCAAACCAGGAACGAAACTGACTGAACTGATCGCAGTTGCCGAGTAAGTGTGGAGCTACTCAGAAACTGCTAAGAAGTGTCTATTCGCAATTTTGCTAATCTTTCGTTCGCAATTTTGATAAGCTAAGATTCACTCCCAGTAGGCGGCGGCTTAGCGTGTGCAAAGCTGCTAAAAGCAGCTTGCGAGCGAACAACTCGGAATGAGGGCCTATGCCTCCTTTACTAAATGATCACTTCCACAAGGCTGCTCTTTTATATGGAGACAGATTTTTGGAAGAATGAGATACTTCCCATGCTTCCCCGCATCCTCTGTCCGTCATATCCTCTCTGCAGGTGTAATCTCTAAACCCTTACAATCCCCACATCCTCTGTTCCTGTGTCTCCTCTCTCTACCGCATCCTTTCTGCCAGTGTCTCTTCAGACCCCCCCAAATCTCCTATATAATAGCCCAGATCTGTGACTTTGTGCCTCATTTGCTAACGCTGGGTGGAGTCACAACACTGGGCGGAGTTAGTCAAATGAGTCACAGATCTGGGCAAATCTATAGGAGACTAGGAGCAGAAGCAGATGGTATGGGCATGGCACAGGCAGGGGTGCATACCTCCCAGCTTTCTTCAGGACGACAGCTCTGTGAGCTGCTGGCATGCCCCATGGGGCGGATTATGAGTCCGGGGGGCCTAGGGCACTTGAGACAGGGGGGCCCTATCTCATTGCTGTGCCTGCTGTAGGTTTGGGGGCGTGACCTAATATCGGGACGCATGGCCACGCCCCCTTATGAAAATTCCGTGTTTTTTTATTATATGGGATTTTGGCCCCTCAGCTAGGGGTAAATCCAGAGGGGGTGGTCGCTCCCCCCTACACACCCACACAGGCAGAAGAAAGCACAACACCACAGACCTGCCAACACGCAGCAGCGTGTGCTGACTGTAGCACAATGCTGCTGCTGTTGCTGGCAGGACGGGGGAGCTTCAGAACTGGGACAGAGCTACTCCAGCCGGGGGGGCCCCTAAAACTGTGGGGCCCATGGTACGTACCCCCTGGGCTTCACCCCTTAATCCGGCTCTGCTGCCCCCCCCCCCCCCTTATTCCGTACCCTCTGATGCCCCCTCTCCCTCTGTCTCCACTAAATAAACGCTAAGCAGAACAACGAGTACAGGAGCTTCCCAACTGCCCCCACCGCGGGACACTGCGGCCCGCGGGTGGGACAGCGGGACAGGCCCAAAAAAATGGGACTGCCCCGCAAAAATCGGGACAGTTGGGAGGTATGGGGGTGTGTGAGGGGGTATGCCATACAGACAGACGGGAACGGGCTCACTGTGTGCTTGACCCCCCACATCAGCAAACTCAGCAGGGGCTCTCTGGCACGGAGGAGCATCACTTTCTGGCACACTCCACGCTTCTTAGCTGCAGTTTTGTGGGGCACCTGCCGCTGTGCAGGTTCCATACTGCCTCTGTTATCTCCAGCCCCGGCAACCCCACCGCTAGCTGCAGCGCTGCCACCCACAGTGAGATGCACCCAGCTCCTTCACACACTTTAGCCGGCGGGCAGCGCTGCAGAAGTCCGCGCTGCTTGCAGGCTCCAACCCCCTCCTCCCCACAGCTGCAGCGTCTCCTGGGGGTTAATCAGTCACTCCCAGTCTCCCCTTACCACAGTGCCCGGCAGCCGCGAGGTCCGCGCTGCGTGCATGCTATGGCCCTCTCCTCCCTCCAGCCGCAACGTCTCCTGGGGGCTAACCAGTCACTCCCAGCCTCCCCTTACCACAGTGCCCGGCAGCCGCGCGAGGTCCGCGGTGTGACTAAGGAGTGTGGGGGGGGGGGGGGGGGGAGGGATGCGGACGGGCAGAGGAAGCAGGACTCCAGCCTGAGAGAGTCAGCCATGCCAAGTCTCCACCAGCAGCAGATCCCAACAGGTTGGAGTGGAACAGCAGCAGCCAGCAGCAGTGACTCCAGTAAGACACATCTGTCTGTCACCACTATTTTGTCCCTAATACCAATCTCTTCCGTGCCCTGTGTTCTGTCATGTCCCTGTCACCCTTGGCCTTGCCCTGTCACCCCTGGCCTTGCCCTTTCACCCTTATCCTGGCCCTTTCACCCTTATCCTGGCCCTGTCACCCCTGTGCTTGCCCTGTCAACCCTATCCTGGCCCTGTCACCCCTGTCCTGGTCCTGCCGCCCCTACCCTTGCACTGTCACCCCTATCCTGTCCCTGTCATTTCTGTCCTGGCCCCGTTGCCCCTGTCCTGGCCCCGTCACCCCTGTCCTGGCCCCGTCACCCCTGTCCTGGCCCCGTCACCCCTGTCCTGACCCCATGACCCCTGTCCTGGCCCCGTTACCCCTGTCCTGGCCCTGTTACTGCATACCCTCCAACTACCATTTTGGCAGGTACAGTACCCGCAGTTCTTCCAGACCTCTCCCCAATGCACCACACCTCCGCACCTTCCCCTCCACCACATGCGGCACTCCACCCCTCCCCCACACGCTGTGCCTTCAGACCCCCTACACCACCCGCGGCTCCCACTGCCCCGCACCTTCACCACCCACGGCACCTCCAGACCCCCTCCACCATCCACCCCCCATATATGTCTCCTCCCACACCTGCCCCCCTCCACCCGCAGGATCTGCAGACACCCTCCTCCATCCGCGGTCCTCCCCCTCCCCCACCTCTCCCCCACCCACCCACGGCACCCCTGTACCTGCCCCTCCACCACCTGCAGCGCCCCCAGACCCCCTTCCTTATTCGCCGCACCACCCGCACCTGCCCCTCCCCCACCCGCGCTGCCTTCACACCCCCTACCCCACCCCCCGCACCCCCACCCCTTCCCATCCCACAGCACCTCCGGAACCCTTCACCCATCTGCACCATCCCCGCACCTGCCCCTCTCCCACCCGTGGCACCCCTGCCCCTCCCCCACCTGCAGTGCCTCCGGACCCCTCCCCCATCTGCAGCCCCCACTCCTCTGCCCCTCCCCCACCCGCAGCACCTCCCGACCCTTCCCCATCCAGGCCCCCCCCCGCATCCACCCCCCCTTCACCCGCAGCATCTACAGACACCCTCCCCCATCTGCAGTCCCCCCCGCACCCGCTACATTCTGTACATCGTGCCCTGCAGGTGCTGTTCACACCGTCGCAAGGGGCTGTGCCTCCTTCACCATCGCACGCCCTTTCATTGTGCAATATTTAACCACTAACAAAGGAATGCAGGTAATACTCCATATAATACAAATATTGAACCCCAGATAGGCATGCAAGGGTTAAGGGGGCGTAGCCCCTTGCGACGGTGTGAAGAGCGCCCGTAGGGCGCGATGAAGCACCTAGTGCATAATATGTTTTTAACAATATTGTAAGGGTTTAATACTGTTAACTAAAATATGGGGGATAATAATTTATTTATAATGGGGGCAACAGTTTTTATTTCATGTAACTATTACTGGTGCCCACATTACTTGAAATAATAAGTGTAGCGCCTATCATAAATGATTATAAACCGTTAATTAATAAATACTATTAAGCTCATAAGTGATATGTGTATTGTGCCTCACATAACCACCATTTTTTTTCTGCCAGTTGTCCCAATGGTTTGTAAAACTGCTGCTTGGTAAATCTAGTGATTTTTATACTTTCCATTAGTGATGTGCACCGGAATTTTTTCGGGTTTTGTGTTATGGTTTTGGATTCAGTTCCGTGGCCGTGTTTTGGATTCGGACGCGTTTTGGCAAAATCTCCCTGAAATTTTTTTGTCAGATTCGGGTGTGTTTTGGATTCGTTTTTTTTTTTTACAAAAAACCCTCAAAAACAGCTTAAATCATAGAATTTGGGGGTCATTTTGATCCCATAGTATTATTAACCTCAATAACCATAATTTCCACTCATTTCCAGTCTATTCTGAACACCTCACACCTCACAATATTATTTTTAGTCCTAAAATTTGCACCGAGGTCGCTGGATGTCTAAGCTAAGAGACCCAAGTGGCCGACACAAACACCTGGCCCATCTAGGAGTGGCACTGCAGTGTCAGACAGGATGGCCGATTTAAAAAATAGTCCCCAAACAGCACATGATGCAAAGAAAAAAGAGGTGCTCCAAGGTCGCTGGATGGCTAAGTTAAGCGACCCAAGTGGCCGACACAAACACCTGGCCCACCTAGGAGTGGCACTGCAGTTTTCTAGCGAGAGGATGAGTGCTTCCATCCTCATGTGAATCTGAACCACTAGCCATGAACATAGGCCAGGGCCTCAGCCGTTCCTTGCCACTCCATGTCGTAAATGGCATATTGGCAAGTTTACGCTTCTCATCAGACTCTTTTAATTTTGATTTTTGGGTAATATTACTGAACTTTTGTAGTATACTTGACGACACAGAGGTAGAGCAATGGACTACTGTACCATACTGCTATATATATACTGGTGGTCAGCAAACTTCTGGACTGTCCTCCTACTATATATACTGCGCACAACTAAAATGCAGCACAGGTATGGATGGATAGTATACTTGATGACATAGAGATAGGTAGAACATTGGACTACTGTACCGTACTGCTATATATATACTGGTGGTCAGCAAAATTCTGCACTGTTCTCCTACTAAATAATACTGCGCACAACTAAAATGCAGCACAGGTATGGATGGATAGTATACTTGACAACACAGAGGTAGGTAGAGCAGTGGACTACTGTACCGTACTGCTATATATATACTGGTGGTCAGCAAAATTCTGCACTGTCCTCCTACTATATAATACTGCGCACAACTAAAATGCAGCACAGGTATGGATGGATAGTATACTTGACGACACAGAGGTAGGTAGAGCAGTGGACTACTGTACCATACTGCTATATATATATTGGTGGTCAGCAAAATTCTGCACTGTCCTCCTACTATATAATACTGCGCACAACTAAAATGCAGCACAGGTATGGATGGTGTGAATGCCAAATTTTACTGAACTTTTGTAGTATACTTGACGACACAGAGGTAGAGCAATGGACTACTGTACCATACTGCTATATATATACTGGTGGTCAGCAAACTTCTGGACTGTCCTACTATATATACTGCGCACAACTAAAATGCAGCACAGGTATGGATGGATAGTATACTTGATGACATAGAGATAGGTAGAGCATTGGACTACTGTACCGTACTGCTATATATATACTGGTGGTCAGCAAAATTCTGCACTGTTCTCCTACTATATAATACTGCGCACAACTAAAATGCAGCACAGGTATGGATGGATAGTATACTTGACAACACAGAGGTAGGTAGAGCAGTGGACTACTGTACCGTACTGCTATATATATACTGGTGGTCAGCAAAATTCTGCACTGTCCTCCTACTATATATACTGCGCACAACTAAAATGCAGCACAGGTATGGATGGATAGTATACTTGACGACACAGAGGTAGGTAGAGCAGTGGACTACTGTACCATACTGCTATATATATATTGGTGGTCAGCAAAATTCTGCACTGTCCTCCTACTATATAATACTGTGCACAACTAAAATGCAGCACAGGTATGGATGGTGTGAATGCCAAATTGTTTCCTCACAAATATTTAAAATGCCCGCTCTAATATATATTGTAAACACCTGCACATCTTATTACCATGTGCCATGAATGTGCACTATACATAGCAAAACACTGCATCCCATAAGAGAAAACTTTTGTAGTATACTTGACGACACAGAGGTAGAGCAATGGACTACTGTACCGTACTGCTATATATATACTGGTGGTCAGCAAAATTCTGGACTGTCCTCCTACTATATATACTGCGCACAACTAAAATGCAGCACAGGTATGGATGGATAGTATACTTGACGACACAGAGGTAGGTAGAGCAGTGGACTACTGTACCGTACTGCTATATATATACTGGTGGTAAGCAAAATTCTGCACTGTTCTCCTACTATATAATACTGCGCACAACTAAAATGCAGCACAGGTATGGATGGATAGTATACTTGATGACACAGAGGTAGGTAGAGCAGTGGACTACTGTACCATACTGCTATATATATACTGATGGTCAGCAAAATTCTGCACTGTCCTCCTACTATATAATACAGCGCACAACTAAAATGCAGCACAGGTATGGATGGTGTGAATGCCAAATTGTTTCCTCACAAATATTTATGTTATGCACACCAGTGCCTGCAGGAAAGTACTAGTGTCAGAACTGTTATGCACTCCAGTGTCTGCAGGAATGTACTGGTGTTTGAACTGTTATGCAAAACAAATGGACTCACAGACAAACTGGGGAATATGACATAACGTACACAGAAGGTGATAGGGTAACAAAATACACACACAGTGAACAGAGAAGCCCAGAGGCTAAGGAACTGGGTATCTCCCTTGTATTAGAACTGCTCAGATGTAAAAAGCAAGATGTTGTGTTTTAATACGTAGAGAACCCGAAATGCTGTTGCTAAGGGCAACAGCAAAACCCTAAAGGGTTACCAACGGGTGTGGCAGTAAACTCCTTGGTCAGAGATGGAATGATAGACACAATGAGAGCCTCCACAATCCTGATTCTCACTTGCAGTGCACAGGTTTAAGCTTACTGCCACTAAACTGACCCCTGACACCTAGCACAGTGAGACAGGATTAGACAGGCAAGTGTTAGAATACAGCCGCAAACTTGCTAAGTTCACAGAGTAATAACAGAACCCCAGCAAGCTAAACGACTGACTCCAGTCTTACTGCTAGGTCTGGATTGGCAGAGTGTAATACCAAATCCCCAGGCCTATTTGCAGTAAGCAACAAACAAATACAAAGCTACACAGTACTGGCTAACTTTCATGAACTGACTAACCAACAGAGATTCAGCAGCATCTGCTTACCCTGAAAAGAGGCCTTATAAAGCAGGTGCTGTCCACGCCCCACTCAGACCTCACAGACTGTGAGCACAAAAACCAGCACCGGATCCCCTGCCGTGCACAGAGCCTATAACCACTGCACAGCAAAAGACCCGAACCGGAGTATCAGCTGCGCTCAGGTTACTCCACTAGCACTTGTCTCCCGGTTGCCATGACGACGTGGCAGCACAGGGCAGGAGACCCTAACAGTACCCCCCCTCGGACGAGGGGTCAAAGAACCCCTACCACCGGGTTTATCGGGGAACTGCGAGAAGAAAGAGCGTATCAGTCTGGGGGCATGAAGATCACAACTGCGCACCCACGACCGCTCCTCCGGGCCATACCCCTTCCAGTGCACCAAAAATGACAGCCGACCCCGAACCACCTTGGAGTCAAGAATCCTTTCAACAACAAACTCCCTCTGGCCACGTATCAGAAGAGGGGAAGGTCTTCCACTGGAAGAAGGATTACTAATCGCCCGTTTTAAAAGGGAACAATGAAATGTTTTATTGATACCCAAAGAACGGGGCAGATCTAACTGAAATGCCACCGGATTGATAACCCTGGTGATCTTATAAGGGCCGATGAACCGGGGCCCTAACTTATGAGATGGCTGTCTCAACTTCAAATTCTTGGTAGACAACCAGACGAAGTCTCCTAATTTGAAGCTGCAGGGTCTTTTCCGCTTATCAAAAACCCTTTTGGTCACTAATGACACAGACACAAGGGCTTTCTTCACTTTCCGCCAAATACCTCTAAGGACCGAAACCACAGAGGAACCACCAGGCGTGGAGTCCAGGGGGTCAAAAGAATTGGCCTTAGGATGATGCCCATACACACAAAGGAAGGGAGAGATCCCTGTAGCAGAGTGAGCCGCGTTGTTATAGGCAAACTCCGCCATGGACAGATGAGCAACCCAGTCAGTCTGACACTTGGAGACATAACACCTGAGGAACTGCTCCAAGGACTGGTTCACCCTTTCAGTCTGCCCATTAGACTGCGGATGGTAGCCTGACGACAAGCTGACAGAAATCTGGAGATCGGAACAAAATGCCCTCCAGAATTTGGCCACAAACTGGGATCCGCGGTCAGAGACCACATCAAGTGGCAACCCGTGGAGACGCACAACATGCAGCATAAATAATTCAGACAGGCGTCTGGCTGATGGCAGCCCAACCAGTGGAACGAAGTGCGCCATCTTCGAAAACCTGTCAACGACAACCCAGATGGCTGTCATCCCCGAGGATTTGGGCAAGTCCACCACAAAATCCATTGAAATGTGGGTCCATGGCTTAGATGGGATAGAGAGTGGATGTAATGGGCCAACAGGAACCCCTCTAGGAGTCTTATTTCGGGCACAGATGTCACATGCCCGAACCCACTGATCCACATCCTTAGCCACCGAGGGCCACCACACCGCCCTAGATAGCAACTCCCGAGTTCTGGCAATACCCGGGTGACCTGCCGACTTCTTGGCATGGAATTCCAGGAACACTCGCTGTCTTAACCTAGGAGGCACAAACAAAAGACCTACCGGAAGGTCTGGAGGAGCCTGCTCCTGTGCTCTAAGGACTAATGATAAGAGGTCCTGGGTAATGCCCACTTTAATACATGATGGGGAAACAATGGGCAACGGCTCCTCGGTGGTCTCCTGGATTGGAGCAAAACTCAGCGAGAGCGCATCAGCCTTGATGTTTTTTGACCCAGGGCGATATGTTATCAAAAAATTAAAGCGAGCAAAAAACAAAGCCCATCGTGCCTGCCTGGCATTGAGACGCTTCGCTGACTCTAAATATGCCAGATTCTTATGGTCAGTGAGAATTGAGACCACAAACTTAGCCCCCTCAAGCCAGTGTCTCCACTCCTCGAGTGCATCCTTAATAGCCAACAATTCCCGGTTACCCACGTCATAATTCATCTCGGCAGGCGAAAATTTACGGGAAAAGTAAGCACAGGGATGAAGGCGATTATCAGACACTCCCATCTGAGAAAGCACTGCCCCAATACCCATCTCAGAGGCATCCACCTCCACCACAAAAGGACGCTCTGGATCTGGGTGTCGCAGCACCTTGGCCGAAACAAATGCCCTTTTGAGACGGGCAAAAGCCGCTTTAGCCTCACAAGACCAGTGAGCAACATCCGCCCCTTTCTTAGTGAGTGCCACCAAGGGCGCCACTATAGACGAAAATCCAGCGATAAATCGTCTATAAAAATTCGCAAAGCCCAGGAAACGCTGAAGCGCCTTCAAACTAGTGGGCTGCACCCAATCCAGGACTGCCTGTACCTTGGAACCCTCCATTTGGAAACCTTCTGGGGAGATAATATATCCTAGAAATGCGATTTGCTGAACTTCAAATTCGCACTTCTCCAGCTTCGCCCCAAGCCGGTGGTCTCTGAGTTTCTGGAGGACTAAGCGTACATGCTTCCGATGTTCCTCCAGGGAATGGGAGAAGATTAGGATGTCATCTAAGTATACAACTAAGAATCTATCCAAATATTCCCTGAGCACATCATTCATGAAATCCTGGAAGACTGCCGGGGCATTACAGAGCCCAAAAGGCATCACCAAATATTCATAATGCCCTGAGTGGGTATTAAAGGCAGTCTTCCATTCATCCCCCTCTCTTATTCGGATTAGATTGTACGCACCGCGTAGGTCAATCTTAGAAAAAATGGTGGCAGTACGAAGCTGGTCAAACAAGACCGAAATGAGAGGCAGTGGGTATGAGTTTTTAATCGTGATACGGTTCAATTCCCTGAAGTCGATGCAGGGTCGCAACGAACCGTCCTTTTTACCCACGAAGAAGAACCCCCGACCCAACTGGAGACTGTGAAGGTCTGATAAATCCCTTAGCCAAGTTCTCCTGAATGTACTCTGCCATAGCCTGAGTCTCAGGACGTGACAGGGAGTACAACCTGCTCTTGGGAAGCTTAGCATTTGGCAACAAATCACTGGCACAGTCATAGGGGCGATGGGGAGGTAGTACCTCTGCAACTTTTTTGGAGAACACGTCCGCAAAATCTGCATAACACCCTGGCAATCCTGGCAAACTTAGCTGCGAGAGCCTGACTGGAAGGCTCAAGCAACTCCTGAAACAATCAGTACCCCAACTAAGAATCTCCCCAGAGACCCAGTCAAATTGAGGATTGTGGGCCCTTAACCAGGGTAACCCCAACACCAATGGGGCAAAAGTACAGACAGTCACATAAAAGGACAATTTTTCAGAGTGTGTGGCTCCAATAAACAAAGAAATCTGGCTAGTGCAAGAGGTAATTTTACCTTGGGATAATGGTTCCCCGTTTAACCCACAAATCTCAATTTCCGATGCCAAGGGTACTAAGGGAACAGAGTGTTTTAGGGCGAATTGGCGGTCCATAAAAACCCCGTCGGCCCCACTGTCCACAAAGGCCTCAGTCTTGACAGTTTGACCGAGGATCTTCAAGGTCACCGGAATGATAAAAGTCTTCTTGGGAAATTCTGACTTCTGGCCTGACAGGATATTTCCCATCACCCTCAGGCCCTGAAGTTTTCCGGCTTTTCTGGGCATGATACTACCACATGACCTTTATTCCCACAGTACAAACACAACCCCTGCTGTCTCCTCCGCGTCTTCTCACGCGAGGAGAGGCGGGTAGCCCCAATCTGCATAGGCTCCTCAGAAAATTCCTCAGAGTCTGAGGTTCCCTTGGGAAGGAAGGAAATCTCAGTCTCCCTTTCAAGCCTACGCTCTCTCAGCCGTCTATCCACCCGGATGGATAACTGCATGAGCTGATCCAAGCTATCAGGCAAGGGATATTGTACCAGTTGGTCCTTTATCTGGTTAGAAAGACCTCTTCGGTACTGGTGTCTCAGGGCTGGGTCATTCCACTGGGTATCATGGGCCAACCTCCGAAACTCCGTACAGTAAACCTCAACTGGCCTTCGCCCTTGCTTAAGGATCGAAATCTGAGCCTCGGCTGAGGCCGTCTTGTCAGGGTCATCATACAACATGCCCAGTGCCGTAAAAAAAGCATCAACACTTTTAAGCGACGGACAGTCAGGCTGCAACCCATATGCCCAGACCTGTGGGTCTCCTTGTAGCAAGGAAATCACTATGCCCACCCGCTGAATCTCCGACCCAGAAGACTGAGGCCTAAGCCGGAAGTATAGCTTGCAGCTCTCCTTGAAACAAAAGAACTGCGAGCGATCTCCAGAAAAACGATCCGGGAGATTTACTTTCGGCTCCTTAACCCCTGCAGGTGCTGCTGCTGCGGGAGCTCCGCCAGCAGCCTGGGAGGTGTGCATTTTAATGGACAAATCATTAAATTGTCGAGTCAGGACCTGCACCTGATCGACCACCTGTTGCAACGTATTTTGAGGGGTATGCTCCATATTCCCACAAAATTTCAACAGGAGTATTAGGCTGCTGAATATGTTATGCACACCAGTGCCTGCAGGAAAGTACTAGTGTCAGAACTGTTATGCACTCCAGTGTCTGCAGGAATGTACTGGTGTTTGAACTGTTATGCAAAACAAATGGACTCACAGACAAACTGGGGAATATGACATAACGTACACAGAAGGTGATAGGGTAACAAAATACACACACAGTGAACAGAGAAGCCCAGAGGCTAAGGAACTGGGTATCTCCCTTGTATTAGAACTGCTCAGATGTAAAAAGCAAGATGTTGTGTTTTAATACGTAGAGAACCCGAAATGCTGTTGCTAAGGGCAACAGCAAAACCCTAAAGGGTTACCAACGGGTGTGGCAGTAAACTCCTTGGTCAGAGATGGAATGATAGACACAAGGAGAGCCTCCACAATCCTGATTCTCACTTGCAGTGCACAGGTTTAAGCTTACTGCCACTAAACTGACCCCTGACACCTAGCACAGTGAGACAGGATTAGACAGGCAAGTGTTAGAATACAGCCGCAAACTTGCTAAGTTCACAGAGTAATAACAGAACCCCAGCAAGCTAAACGACTGACTCCAGTCTTACTGCTAGGTCTGGATTGGCAGAGTGTAATACCAAATCCCCAGGCCTATTTGCAGTAAGCAACAAACAAATACAAAGCTACACAGTACTGGCTAACTTTCATGAACTGACTAACCAACAGAGATTCAGCAGCATCTGCTTACCCTGAAAAGAGGCCTTATAAAGCAGGTGCTGTCCACGCCCCACTCAGACCTCACAGACTGTGAGCACAAAAACCAGCACCGGATCCCCTGCCGTGCACAGAGCCTATAACCACTGCACAGCAAAAGACCCGAACCGGAGTATCAGCTGCGCTCAGGTTACTCCACTAGCACTTGTCTCCCGGTTGCCATGACGACGTGGCAGCACAGGGCAGGAGACCCTAACAATTTAAAATGCCTGCTCTAATATATATTGTAAACACCTGCACATCTTATTACCATGTGCCATGAATGTGCACTATACATAGCAAAACACTGCATCCCATAAGAGAAAACAATACACCCACACATTATCTGAGTTCCAAAGCTCATTGATGTATATATTTGTTATTAAAAGGATATGGATTCAATATATTACAAATTACAGTATACCTATAATTACATGATTACAACTCACACAGTAAGCAGTTAATACATACAGTTACATACAGTTACAGTTACATGCCAGCATACAATACCATTATCCTTAAGTTATATAAATTCATCTTTCCATATCACTCTCTCTCTCTCTGTAAAGTAATGCTGGGACTCCATCTTCCTCTGAGACCAAAACAGGAACTGCGCTGGCAATAACTCCATCATCGTCTCAGACCTTAGAGCAACTGAGCTCCAGTGTGATCAACAAGTGTTATCTAGTTTTTGGGGGAGGAATTCATGATGAGTCACTAGTCTATTTGTATATGCTAATCAGGTTCAGCCTTGAAGCCATCCAAAGGGCTGGCCTGAGTTTCCTGTCCTCTACCTGTTTGGAATATCTATTGTTCTAATAAAAGTGATTTTATCTTTTATACATTTAATCATAATTATCTGCTGCAATGTCCCACAACTTCACAACAAGCATCAAATGAATCTACACATCAATCTGGTTGCTTCAATAGTAAACATGACCGGTCTATCTGGTTTCGTTCAAATAATACACATACATGACATTACTTCATTATATATAATTTTAAATCATCATGATGTCTGGCGCTTGATATTATTATAATTATGTACTGTATGAGATAAGTGTCGAATCCATCTCTGTGGCATGTCCATGTAAATGCGTGTGTTACCATATATTGCTGTGCTCACTGCACGTATTTGCAAGTATAGCGACTCATAATGTGTGTAGTTTGTATGTTCTCTTTATGCTATATTTTTTTGACTTCGACAGTATACCCTTTGGCAGCAAACAATAACTGCCATCAATTATTAACATAAGAAAAAATATTTCATACAATAATCGGTGACCTAGACACAAGTATGTATGCATTTCGCAAATCAGACACTTGACTATATTTGGGGAAGACAGGGAGGAGGACGAGACATCCTCTATATGCACTCGGCGGTCACGGGACCACTGGTTAGGTGTGGGACAACATTCAACCTATAGAGTATGCTGGGACAGTGCTTTGGCCTATAATGTAGAGATGAGCGCCTGAAATTTTTCGGGTTTTGTGTTTTGGTTTTGGGTTCGGTTCCGCGGCCGTGTTTTGGGTTCGAACGCGTTTTGGCAAAACCTCACCGAATTTTTTTTGTCGGATTCGGGTGTGTTTTGGATTCGGGTGTTTTTTTCAAAAAACACTAAAAAACAGCTTAAATCATAGAATTTGGGGGTCATTTTGATCCCAAAGTATTATTAACCTCAAAAACCATAATTTACACTCATTTTCAGTCTATTCTGAATACCTCACACCTCACAATATTATTTTTAGTCCTAAAATTTGCACCGAGGTCGCTGTGTGAGTAAGATAAGCGACCCTAGTGGCCGACACAAACACCGGGCCCATCTAGGAGTGGCACTGCAGTGTCACGCAGGATGTCCCTTCCAAAAAACCCTCCCCAAACAGCACATGACGCAAAGAAAAAAAGAGGCGCAATGAGGTAGCTGTGTGAGTAAGATTAGCGACCCTAGTGGCCGACACAAACACCGGGCCCATCTAGGAGTGGCACTGCAGTGTCACGCAGGATGGCCCTTCCAAAAAACCCTCCCCAAACAGCACATGACGCAAAGAAAAAAAGAGGCGCAATGAGGTAGCTGTGTGAGTAAGATTAGCGACCCTAGTGGCCGACACAAACACCGGGCCCATCTAGGAGTGGCACTGCAGTGTCACGCAGGATGTCCCTTCCAAAAAACCCTCCCCAAACAGCACATGACGCAAAGAAAAAAAGAGGCGCAATGAGGTAGCTGTGTGAGTAAGATTAGCGACCCTAGTGGCCGACACAAACACCGGGCCCATCTAGGAGTGGCACTGCAGTGTCACGCAGGATGTCCCTTCCAAAAAACCCTCCCCAAACAGCACATGACGCAAAGAAAAAAAGAGGCGCAATGAGGTAGCTGACTGTGTGAGTAAGATTAGCGACCCTAGTGGCCGACACAAACACCGGGCCCATTTAGGAGTGGCACTGCAGTGTCACGCAGGATGTCCCTTCCAAAAAACCCTCCCCAATCAGCACATGATGCAAAGAAAAATAAAAGAAAAAAGAGGTGCAAGATGGAATTGTCCTTGGGCCCTCCCACCCACCCTTATGTTGTATAAACAAAACAGGACATGCACACTTTAACCAACCCATCATTTCAGTGACAGGGTCTGCCACACGACTGTGACTGATATGACGGGTTGGTTTGGACCCCCCCCCCAAAAAAGAAGCAATTAATCTCTCCTTGCACAAACTGGCTCTACAGAGGCAAGATGTCCACCTCATCATCACCCTCCGATATATCACCGTGTACATCCCCCTCCTCACAGATTATCAATTCGTCCCCACTGGAATCCACCATCTCAGCTCCCTGTGTACTTTGTGGAGGCAATTGCTGCTGGTCAATGTCTCCGCGGAGGAATTGATTATAATTCATTTTAATGAACATCATCTTCTCCACATTTTCTGGATGTAACCTCGTACGCCGATTGCTGACAAGGTGAGCGGCGGCACTAAACACTCTTTCGGAGTACACACTTGTGGGAGGGCAACTTAGGTAGAATAAAGCCAGTTTGTGCAAGGGCCTCCAAATTGCCTCTTTTTCCTGCCAGTATAAGTACGGACTGTGTGACGTGCCTACTTGGATGCGGTCACTCATATAATCCTCCACCATTCTATCAATGTTGAGAGAATCATATGCAGTGACAGTAGACGACATGTCCGTAATCGTTGTCAGGTCCTTCAGTCCGGACCAGATGTCAGCATCAGCAGTCGCTCCAGACTGCCCTGCATCACCGCCAGCGGGTGGGCTCGGAATTCTGAGCCTTTTCCTCGCACCCCCAGTTGCGGGAGAATGTGAAGGAGGAGATGTTGACAGGTCGCGTTCCGCTTGACTTGACAATTTTGTCACCAGCAGGTCTTTCAACCCCAGCAGACTTGTGTCTGCCGGAAAGAGAGATCCAAGGTAGGCTTTAAATCTAGGATCGAGCACGGTGGCCAAAATGTAGTGCTCTGATTTCAACAGATTGACCACCCGTGAATCCTTGTTAAGCGAATTAAGGGCTCCATCCACAAGTCCCACATGCCTAGCGGAATCGCTCCGTGTTAGCTCCTCCTTCAATGTCTCCAGCTTCTTCTGCAAAAGCCTGATGAGGGGAATGACCTGACTCAGGCTGGCAGTGTCTGAACTGACTTCACATGTGGCAAGTTCAAAGGGCATCAGAACCTTGCACAACGTTGAAATCATTCTCCACTGCGCTTGAGACAGGTGCATTCCACCTACTATATCGTGCTCAATTGTATAGGCTTGAATGGCCTTTTGCTGCTCCTCCAACCTCTGAAGCATATAGAGGGTTGAATTCCACCTCGTTACCACTTCTTGCTTCAGATGATGGCAGGGCAGGTTCAGTAGTTTTTGGTGGTGCTCCAGTCTTCTGTACGTGGTGCCTGTACGCCGAAAGTGTCCCGCAATTCTTCTGGCCACCGACAGCATCTCTTGCACGCCCCTGTCGTTTTTTAAAAAATTCTGCACCACCAAATTCAAGGTATGTGCAAAACATGGGACGTGCTGGAATTTGCCCATATTTAATGCACACACAATATTGCTGGCGTTGTCCGATGCCACAAATCCACAGGAGAGTCCAATTGGGGTAAGCCATTCCGCGATGATCTTCCTCAGTTGCCGTAAGAGGTTTTCAGCTGTGTGCGTATTCTGGAAACCGGTGATACAAAGCGTAGCCTGCCTAGGAAAGAGTTGGCGTTTGCGAGATGCTGCTACTGGTGCCGCCGCTGCTGTTCTTGCGGCGGGAGTCCATACATCTACCCAGTGGGCTGTCACAGTCATATAGTCCTGACCCTGCCCTGCTCCACTTGTCCACATTTCCGTGGTTAAGTGGACATTGGGTACAGCTGCATTTTTTAGGACACTGGTGACTCTTTTTCTGAGGTCTGTGTACATTTTCGGTATCGCCTGCCTAGAGAAATGGAACCTAGATGGTATTTGGTACCGGGGACACAGTACCTCCAACAAGTCTCTAGTTGGCTCTGCAGTAATGATGGATACCGGAACCACGTTTATCACCACCCAGGATGCCAAGGCCTCAGTTATCCGCTTTGCAGTAGGATGACTGCTGTGATATTTCATCTTCCTCGCAAAGGACTGTTGAACAGTCAATTGCTTACTGGAAGTAGTACAAGTGGGCTTACGACTTCCCCTCTGGGATGACCATCGACTCCCAGCGGCAACAACAGCAGCGCCAGCAGCAGTAGGCGTTACACGCAAGGATGCATCGGAGGAATCCCAGGCAGGAGAGGACTCGTCAGAATTGCCAGTGACATGGCCTGCAGGACTATTGGCATTCCTGGGGAAGGAGGAAATTGACACTGAGGGAGTTGGTGGGGTGGTTTGCGTGAGCTTGGTTACAAGAGGAAGGGATTTACTGGTCAGTGGACTGCTTCCGCTGTCACCCAAAGTTTTTGAACTTGTCACTGACTTATTATGAATGCGCTGCAGGTGACGTATAAGGGAGGATGTTCCGAGGTGGTTAACGTCCTTACCCCTACTTATTACAGCTTGACAAAGGGAACACACGGCTTGACACCTGTTGTCCGCATTTCTGGTGAAATACCTCCACACCGAAGAGCTGATTTTTTTGGTATTTTCACCTGGCATGTCAACGGCCATATTCCTCCCACGGACAACAGGTGTCTCCCCGGGTGCCTGACTTAAACAAACCACCTCACCATAAGAATCCTCCAGGTCAATTTCCTCCCCAGCGCCAGCAACACCCATATCCTCCTCATCCTGGTGTACTTCAACACTGACATCTTCAATCTGACTATCAGGAACTGGACTGCGGGTGCTCCTTCCAGCACTTGCAGGGGGCGTGCAAATGGTGGAAGGCGCATGCTCTTCACGTCCAGTGTTGGGAAGGTCAGGCATCGCAACCGACACAATTGGACTCTCCTTGTGGATTTGGGATTTCGAAGAATGCACAGTTCTTTGCTGTGCTGCTTTTGCCAGCTTGAGTCTTTTCATTTTTCTAGCGAGAGGCTGAGTGCTTCCATCCTCATGTGAAGCTGAACCACTAGCCATGAACATAGGCCAGGGCCTCAGCCGTTCCTTGCCACTCCGTGTCGTAAATGGCATATTGGCAAGTTTACGCTTCTCCTCCGACAATTTTATTTTAGGTTTTGGAGTCCTTTTTTTTCTGATATTTGGTGTTTTGGATTTGACATGCTCTGTACTATGACATTGGGCATCGGCCTTGGCAGACGACGTTGCTGGCATTTCATCGTCTCGGCCATGACTAGTGGCAGCAGCTTCAGCACGAGGTGGAAGTGGATCTTGATCTTTCCCTAATTTTGGAACCTCAACATTTTTGTTCTCCATATTTTAATAGGCACAACTAAAAGGCACCTCAGGTAAACAATGGAGATGGATACTAGTATACAATTATGGACTGCCTGCCGAGTGCCGACACAGAGGTAGCCACAGCCGTGAACTACCGTACTGTACTGTGTCTGCTGCTAATATAGACTGGTTGATAAAGAGATAGTATACTCGTAACTAGTATGTATGTATAAAGAAAGAAAAAAAAACCACGGTTAGGTGGTATATACAATTATGGACGGGCTGCCGAGTGCCGACACAGAGGTAGCCACAGCCGTGAACTACCGCACTGTACTGTGTCTGCTGCTAATATAGACTGGTTGATAAAGAGATAGTATACTCGTAACTAGTATGTATGTATAAAGAAAGAAAAAAAAACCACGGTTAGGTGGTATATACAATTATGGACGGGCTGCCGAGTGCCGACACAGAGGTAGCCACAGCCGTGAACTACCGCACTGTACTGTGTCTGCTGCTAATATAGACTGGTTGATAAAGAGATAGTATACTCGTAACTAGTATGACTATAAAGAAAGAAAAAAAAACCACGGTTAGGTGGTATATACAATTATGGACGGGCTGCCGAGTGCCGACACAGAGGTAGCCACAGCCGTGAACTACCGCACTGTACTGTGTCTGCTGCTAATATATAGACTGGTTGATAAAGAGATAGTATACTCGTAACTAGTATGTATGTATAAAGAAAGGAAAAAAAACCACGGTTAGGTGGTATATACAATTATGGACGGGCTGCCGAGTGCCGACACAGAGGTAGCCACAGCCGTGAACTACCGCACTGTACTGTGTCTGCTGCTAATATATAGACTGGTTGATAAAGAGATAGTATACTCGTAACTAGTATGTATGTATAAAGAAAGAAAAAAAAAACACGGTTAGGTGGTATATACAATTATGGACGGGCTGCCGAGTGCCGACACAGAGGTAGCCACAGCCGTGAACTACCGCACTGTACTGTGTCTGCTGCTAATATATAGACTGGTTGATAAAGAGATAGTATACTCGTAACTAGTATGTATGTATAAAGAAAGAAAAAAAAAACACGGTTAGGTGGTATATACAATTATGGACGGGCTGCCGAGTGCCGACACAGAGGTAGCCACAGCCGTGAACTACCGCACTGTACTGTGTCTGCTGCTAATATATAGACTGGTTGATAAAGAGATAGTATACTCGTAACTAGTATGTATGTATAAAGAAAGAAAAAAAAACCACGGTTAGGTGGTATATACAATTATGGACGGGCTGCCGAGTGCCGACACAGAGGTAGCCACAGCCGTGAACTACCGCACTGTACTGTGTCTGCTGCTAATATATAGACTGGTTGATAAAGAGATAGTATACTCGTAACTAGTATGTATGTATAAAGAAAGAAAAAAAAACCACGGTTAGGTGGTATATACAATTATGGACGGGCTGCCGAGTGCCGACACAGAGGTAGCCACAGCCGTGAACTACCGCACTGTACTGTGTCTGCTGCTAATATATAGACTGGTTGATAAAGAGATAGTATACTCGTAACTAGTATGTATGTATAAAGAAAGAATAAAAAAACACGGTTAGGTGGTATATACAATTATGGACGGGCTGCCGAGTGCCGACACAGAGGTAGCCACAGCCGTGAACTACCGCACTGTACTGTGTCTGCTGCTAATATAGACTGGTTGATAAAGAGATAGTATACTCGTAACTAGTATGTATGTATAAAGAAAGAAAAAAAAACCACGGTTAGGTGGTATATACAATTATGGACGGGCTGCCGAGTGCCGACACAGAGGTAGCCACAGCCGTGAACTACCGCACTGTACTGTGTCTGCTGCTAATATATAGACTGGTTGATAAAGAGATAGTATACTCGTAACTAGTATGTATGTATAAAGAAAGAAAAAAAAACCACGGTTAGGTGGTATATACAATTATGGACGGGCTGCCGAGTGCCGACACAGAGGTAGCCACAGCCGTGAACTACCGCACTGTACTGTGTCTGCTGCTAATATATAGACTGGTTGATAAAGAGATAGTATACTCGTAACTAGTATGTATGTATAAAGAAAGAAAAAAAAACCACGGTTAGGTGGTATATACAATTATGGACGGGCTGCCGAGTGCCGACACAGAGGTAGCCACAGCCGTGAACTACCGCACTGTACTGTGTCTGCTGCTAATATAGACTGGTTGATAAAGAGATAGTATACTCGTAACTAGTATGTATGTATAAAGAAAGAAAAAAAAACCACGGTTAGGTGGTATATACAATTATGGACGGGCTGCCGAGTGCCGACACAGAGGTAGCCACAGCCGTGAACTACCGCACTGTACTGTGTCTGCTGCTAATATAGACTGGTTGATAAAGAGATAGTATACTCGTAACTAGTATGACTATAAAGAAAGAAAAAAAAACCACGGTTAGGTGGTATATACAATTATGGACGGGCTGCCGAGTGCCGACACAGAGGTAGCCACAGCCGTGAACTACCGCACTGTACTGTGTCTGCTGCTAATATATAGACTGGTTGATAAAGAGATAGTATACTCGTAACTAGTATGTATGTATAAAGAAAGAAAAAAAACCACGGTTAGGTGGTATATACAATTATGGACGGGCTGCCGAGTGCCGACACAGAGGTAGCCACAGCCGTGAACTACCGCACTGTACTGTGTCTGCTGCTAATATAGACTGGTTGATAAAGAGATAGTATACTCGTAACTAGTATGTATGTATAAAGAAAGAAAAAAAAACCACGGTTAGGTGGTATATACAATTATGGACGGGCTGCCGAGTGCCGACACAGAGGTAGCCACAGCCGTGAACTACCGCACTGTACTGTGTCTGCTGCTAATATATAGACTGGTTGATAAAGAGATAGTATACTCGTAACTAGTATGTATGTATAAAGAAAGAAAAAAAAACCACGGTTAGGTGGTATATACAATTATGGACGGGCTGCCGAGTGCCGACACAGAGGTAGCCACAGCCGTGAACTACCGCACTGTACTGTGTCTGCTGCTAATATAGACTGGTTGATAAAGAGATAGTATACTACTAATATTATATATACTGGTGGTCAGGTCACTGGTCACTAGTCACACTGGCAGTGGCACTCCTGCAGCAAAAGTGTGCACTGTTTAATTTTAATATAATATTATGTACTCCTGGCTCCTGCTATAACCTATAACTGGCACTGCAGTGCTCCCCAGTCTCCCCCACAATTATAAGCTGTGTGAGCTGAGCACAGTCAGATATATATATACATTGATGCAGCACACTGGGCTGAGCAGTGCACACAGATATGGTATGTGACTGAGTCACTGTGTGTATCGTTTTTTTCAGGCAGAGAACGGATATATTAAATAAAACAAACAACTGCACTGTCTGGTGGTCACTGTGGTCGTCAGTCACTAAACTCTGCACTCTCTTCTACAGTATCACAGCCTCAGGTCAATCTCTCTCTCTCTCTCTCTCTCAACCCTAATCTAAATGGAGAGGACGCCAGCCACGTCCTCTCCCTATCAATCTCAATGCACGTGTGAAAATGGCGGCGACGCGCGGCTCCTTATATAGAATCCGAGTCTCGCGATAGAATCCGAGCCTCGCGAGAATCCGACAGCGTTATGATGACGTTCGGGCGCGCTCGGGTTAACCGAGCAAGGCGGGAAGATCCGAGTTGCTCGGATCCGTGTAAAAAAAGCTGAAGTTCGGGCGGGTTCGGATTCCGAGGAACCGAACCCGCTCATCTCTACTATAATGTCTGATTTGCGACGAACATTTCACACATACATGTACCTACGTCTTTGTACACTGATGTTTGGATTCGATTGAAGTTCTGCTGGGTAGATGAAGAAGACACAAACAAATCGTGACAGTGACATATAAAATTTTCATGATCTATATATTCCTATCATTTTCTGAACATTGTTTCCATTTCTGGAACGTATGCTAGGTCTGGTTAATCATTGAACAAGGGTTATAAGTAGTGTCCTTCCTAAATAACATAAACCTTCGGAGTTCGGGGAGAGCCACTCATAAACCTTTCTTCCACATATATTAATGAGCTCTTTATCTGCAATGTGTGAACAGCCATTGTCTGACTGTTCCTGATTACCTCTGAACTCCATAACTACTAGACCTTTGATTTTTCTCTGACTTTAACAAACTGATCGGCTAATCCTGGGATCCTATAAGGAGATCACTCCTTCCTACAGAACCTGTTCCTACAGAACCTGTTCCAGTCCCACACTCAACTCCTCATAAAAAAAAAAACCTCGCAAAAACAGAATATCCTGAAAGAAAATGTTTGTCAGCGGGAAAGAGAGAAAAGAGAAATAGAACAAAACAACTCTTGTTCGTAACAAATCAAGTACAATGACTGGTCTTTCTGCAATCCTTTAGTACGCTCAGGTAGTGTTCAACAGTGTCGCCTCTCAGTCTTCACGGAACAGAGTCTCTAGTGATACGAGGTTCTCTTTGCCTTGCTCTTTGAACACACAATTCACTTGGAACACACAGTTCACTTTGCTCTCCACCTTGCTCTTTGAACACACAGTTCACTTGGAACACACAGTTCACTTCGAACACACAAACTCAATGAATGTGAGCAATAAACTACTTTGTCACGAGTTCTCTCCGGATCAGCGACCTTCTTGCAGTGGGACGAGTGGACCCAAGTCTCTCTTTCGGCTACTTTCACTGGGATAGTTCTGTCACCACAACTTGGTATGGTCCTTCCCACCTGTCTATTAGGCAACCTGAGCGTAACAACAATCACACAGTCTCTTGGTTCACAATCAAAACAATTAGTATTTTGGCATACCAGCAATCAACAGTTTCAAGTTCTTTTGTCAAGTTATCAAATGCTGGCTCATCTCAATAAGGTACTGTACTGTCACCTCATTGGTGTATTTCTGATCATTGTGCGGATCAATCATGACATGGGGTTGTCTTCCAAAAACAACCAAAAAACACAATTACCAAAACAAAAACAAATTTCGAAGAGGGTGATTCGTTAAGTGAAGATCTGGGAGTGGTTCCGAAGCTACATAATACTAGTGGCAGTATCTATGATCACAATAGTACAATTTCAAGCTTTGCTCCTAATTCTAGGGGTACCATTATCTACACACAAATTTCTGCGCAATTTTCCTTTGCGGTAAACACAGCAGCATCCGTGGCGGCAGGAAATGCCTCTACCCAGTTTGAGAAAACATCAGTGCACGCCAATACATAACAATAATTCCTAAAGGGTGTTAACTGTATGAAGTCGATTTGTATTTCCTGAAAAGATCCGTCTGCAGGAGGGATATGGGATGGCTCTGTTGGTATTGCTTTACCAATATTCTTCCTCAAGCAAGCAAAGCAGGTCATTGCTCTCTTACCTGTTAGAGAATAGAATCCTGGCGCACACCAGTAGGCTCTCATCAGCCTGCACCTACCCTCTTTGCCTAGATGAGTCAGACCGTGTGCCACCTCAGCTAGACTTGGAAGGTATGCTCTGGGGGCTACTGGCTTACCGTGTCCACCTGCCCACAGTCCTGAGGACTCCTGGCCATACCCCTTTGTCCTCCAGACTGCATTTTCCTGTAGGGAACACAATTTTTTTTGTATCTTAATTTAACTATCGTGTGTTTGCAATGTAGAGTACCATGAGCATAACTCAAAAAAAGAAAAGAAAAAAGAAATATCTCTAGAGGAGAGAAAGAAGAAGAAAATGAAAAAGAAAATGTCAGGTTTGCCATTCACCAACAGACATATCAGTGTCTATACAAAATTTCCCTTAACCAGTGTTCCCATTCTTCACCCTTTGTGCATGACAAGGCACACTGCAGTAATACTGGTGTCATCGTGCTGTTGAGATATACTGGGTTCGGGCAGAACTCTGAAGGACCTAGGCATGTGGAGTTTGAACTGTACTTGGGTCCATGTATTGTACCTGTCACTGGCCTAGACTGAGGGTGTTGTGAACTCGGGGATTCTTCCGATGGTGGGGAAGAGGAACCACAACTGAGTTGGAAAAGGGGAGGCCTAATATAGGATTTCCTCATACAGGACGCTGACAGTGAAGTTTGATGAAATATTGAAGAGCTTTATTGCAGGGAAAAACAACTTAAAGTCAAATGCCAAAAAGGGATAAATGAGGGAAATGTCCAGACCCACTGAGGGGTTTTGTGAGCAGTATTAGGGATGCTGGTAATTGAAGAAACTGTGGGTGATGTTTAAAAGTCACTGATAACTTGAGGAACTTATAAATGATGATTAAAGGCACAGATGGTTGAAGAACTTGTGAGCGGTGACAGAGACGCTGATGATGTGAAGAACTGAAGTGCAAGTGTTTAAGACGCTGTTTGATTTGTAGAACTTGTGAACGGTGACTGAGACGCTGGTGATGTGAGGAACTGAAGTGCAGGGGTTTTAGACGCTGTTGATTTGTAGAACTTGAGAACGGAGACTGGGACGCTGATGATGTGAGGAACTGAAGTGCAGGGGTTTTAGACGCTGTTGATTTGTAGAACTTGAGAACGGAGACTGAGACGCTGATGATGTGAGGAACTGAAGTGCAGGGGTTTAAGACGCTGTTGATTCGCAGAACTTGAGAACGGTGATTTAGGCCCGCAGCCACGCTGATTCCTAGGAGCACTGGTGACCGGAACGCAGAGAGATATACCGGCCGCTGAATACACTGGAACCGGTGCAGCGAACTGGCAGCTGGAAATGCCGGAGACACTGGAGTACAACTGCAGAAATCCTTGCCGGGAACAAGAGTGCTGGCATCTACGTCAGGGAAAGACGATACTCAGGCCCTGAAGCTCTGTCCGGCGTCTGACTTTGAATCTCCCGCCAGCGCTGGATTGGCGGAGCAGTCTGATGACGTCACCTGCCCCCATCCACGTGATGCCGGGTGTCATGGCGGCACCCATGCCCCGGAGAACCGCCAGGAGCCGCGGCAGCCAGACGCCGGAGCCCGTGGCCCACCGAAGGCAAAGGCCGCAACACCGACCAGCAGACACGCAGGGGTAAGCGCGGCGAACGCCGCCTCTGGTGTGTGACAGTACCCCCTCCTCCAGGAGTGGCCCCTGGACACTTTCCAGGTTTTGTTGGCTGTCTGAAATGGAACATCCGCACCAGTTGGGGAGCCGTAACTTCAGTAGCTTTGACCCAGCTCCTTTCCTCGGGGCCAAAACCTTTCCATTCCACCAAATACTGTAAATTCTTGTGAAGATAGCGAGAATCAAGAATAGCTTTGATCTCAAAGTCCATACCCTCTTCAGCCTCTGCAGAGGTTGGCCTTGGGGACTTGGAATGAAACCGGTTCAAAACAAGAGGGCGAAGAAGAGAGACATGGAAGGAATTTGGTATCCGGAGATGGGAAGGCAATCCCAATTTGCAGGCAACCGGATTCAAGACTTGTAACACGGGATAAGGACCAATGAACCTTGGAGCGAACTTCATAGTGGGCACCTTTAAACGGAGATTGCGGGTAGAGAGCCATACCCTGTCACCAACCTTGTATTGAGGAGCTGCCCATCGCTTCCTATCCGCAAAGAACTTATAGCGACCGGAAACTCTCTTGAGGTTGGCATGAACTCGACTCCAGATTTGACTGAAATGCCGGAGAGTAGAGGCTGCAGCAGGAACTTCTTCTGGAGGACAAATGGGTAATTCCGGAACTTGGGGATGAAATCCGTAATTAATAAAAAATGGAGACTCACCAGTCGAGGAGTGATATAGATGATTATGGGCGAACTCGGCCCAAGGCAACAACTCCACCCAATTATCTTGTGAGGGGAGAGGTAAACACGGAGAAAAGTCTCTAAATCTTGATTGACGCATTCAGTTTGCCCATTGGTCTGTGGATGGTAAGCAGATGAAAACTTGAGTTTTATTTGTAGAGCCGTGCAGAGGGCTCTCCAGAATCTTGCCGTAAACTGTACCACTCGATCCGAGACTATTTCCAGAGGAAACCCGTGCAGGCGGAAGTGTTCCCGAATAAATAACAAAGCCAACTTAGAAGCTGATGGTAATCCGGTCAACGGAACAAAATGTGCCATCTTAGAGAATCGGTCGATAATCACCCAGACGGTGTTATGACCCTTAGAGAGAGGTAGTTCAGTAACAAAGTCCATAGAGATATGAGTCCACGGCCTCTTAGGAATGGACAATGGGTGCAGCAATCCCGCAGGAGGCAGACGAAGAATTTTGTGCTGAGCACATTGAGGACACGAGTTGACATACTCTTGAACGTCCTTCTTCATAGTGTCCCACCAGTAAGATCTTCGTAGAAATTCCCACATCTTTTGAACTCCCGGATGGCCAGAAAACTTGGAAATGTGAGCCCACTGCAACAATCTTGGTCGAAATTTAGCTGGCACAGACATTCTTCCAGGAGGAGGACCCAACGCAGTGGGAGCCGCAGAAATAGAGACAGGACTGAGGATCAACGCCTTTTCAACGGTATTCTCCTCATCCAAAGCCATTAAGGAACGGGATAGGGCGACCGCCTTGGTGTTAAGAGTTCCAGCCCGGTACTTAATGACAAACGAAAATCGAGCAAAGAAGAGCGCCCATCTCGCTTGACGGGGATTCAAGCACTGGGCCGTCTTGAGATACAGTAAATTCTTGTAATCCGTGAAAATCGTAATTAGGTGTTTAGCACCTTCCAAAAGATATCTCCATTCTTCTAAGGCAGATTTTATTGGCAACAGCTCTTTATCTCCAATGGTGTAATTTAATTCAGCAGGGGAGAACTTTCGAGAATGGAAACCACATGGATGTAACTTCCCATCTGGAGCGTACTGCGAAAGTACGGCACCTATGCCTACCGTAGAAGCATCAACCTCCAGAAAGAATGGTTTTAGAAAGTCTGGTTGCTGAAGTACCGGAGCGGATATAAAGGCTGCCTTCAACTGGGCGAACGCTGTTACAGCTTCAGAGGACCAATGGCTTGGGTCAGCCCCTTTCTTGGTTAGGGCAGTAATAGGCGCCACAATAGTAGAGAATCCCCTTATGAATTTCCAGTAGTAATTTGCGAACCCTAGAAATCGTTGCACTGCTTTCAGGGAAAGAGGCTGAGTCCAGTCCCGAATGGCAGAAAGTTTCTCCGGATCCATATGCAACTCCGTACCTGAAATAATGTAGCCCAGAAATGGAATAGATGGGACCTCAAAGGTGCACTTGGAAATCTTGCCGTAAAGATGGTTCTCTCGCAACCGAAGGAGTACCTCCTTAACTTGTATTCTGTGCTCAGAGAGATTCTTCGAAAATATCAGGATGTCATCCAAATATACCACCACATTTAGGTATAACATGTTCCGAAAGACTTCATTAATGAATCCCTGGAAGACGGCGGGGGCGTTGCTGAGGCCAAACGGCATTACCAGGTACTCATAATGCCCGTCCCTAGTATTGAAGGCCGTCTCCCACTCGTCTCCTTGTCGGACATGTATCAAGTTATAAGCTCCCCTTAAATCGAGCTTAGTGAAGACTCGAGCTCCGCGAACTCTATCGAAAAGCTCCGTGATGAGCGGCAGAGGATACTTATTCTTAATGGTGACTTCATTTAGACCACGATAATCGATACATGGCCTCCATCTTTTTTCTTCACAAAGAAGAAGCCTGCTCCCGCTGGGGAAGTAGAGGGGTGGATGAATCCCTTCTGCAGATTAGACTTGATATATTCTGACATGGCTTGAGTCTCAGGTACTGACAAAGGATAGGTACGACCTCGAGGTGGCATTTCCCCCGGAATGAGCTCAATAGGACAGTCCTAAGGTCTATGCGGTGGTAACTTATCGGCCGCCTGTTCCGAGAAGACATCTGTAAACTCCCGATAAGCCTCTGGAATAAGCTCTATGTCTGACTTGGACGATGCACGAAGCGGGTAGACAGGAGTAAGACAATTCGAGTGACAGAATGGACTCCAAGAAATTATCTGTGTCGACCTCCAGTCGACGTGAGGGTTGTGAAGCTTGAGCCAGGGAAGACCAAGGACGAGATCGTGAGACATCTCCTGAATCACAAGGAACTCCAGATGTTCTTGGTGCAAAGCTCCCACTTGCAGCTTGATTGGCATAGTACGACTTGTAATCAGAGCATTAGGAATTTGGGTACCATTAATAGCAGTTATCGTAATAGGTCGTTCGACCGACTGTAACTTCAAACCCAGATTCTGGGCGCAGGAAAGGAAAATAAAATTACCCGCAGCTCCTGAGTCCAACAGTGCCTTAACGGTTTTGACTTCAGACTCAGAAAACAGAGATACAGAAAGTAGACAGTCCACTGCCGGAGAAGATTGAGAAACAACCCCTAGCTTGACTTCTCCAGAACAAGCTAGGACTGCCCGTTTCCCCGGCGAGACTTGCAAGACTTGAGGAAATGATCCGCGGCTCCACAGTAGAGGCAAAGTCTACCCTCACGCCGACGCTGACGCTCTGCTGGGGACAGCCGAGACCGATTAATCTGCATGGGTTCGTCTGGACTGGAATTAACTGCTTGCTTAGAAGAAAGAGATCGGAGTCTCAACCGGTCTGACCGACTACGTTTACCACCTCGATCCTGCATACGAAGATCCACCTTTACACAGAGTGAGATCAACTGTTCCAAGGAATCTGGCAGATCTCTAGTAATCAATTCGTCTTTTAAACGGCCCAAGAGCCCGTTCCAAAAAGCAGCCCGAAGGGCATCATTATTCCAGCTCAGTTCAGAAGCTATAGTTTGAAAGTGAATTACATACTGTCCCACTGTACGAGAGCCTTGTCGAACTCGGAGCAAGTCAGCTGAGGCAGCAGTCGTCCTGCCAGGCTCGTCAAAGATCCTTCGGAATGACGCCAAGAAGTTGGTATAACTAGAAACTAACGGATCTGATCGCTCCCACAATGGTGACACCCACTCCAATGCTGAACCCTCAAGCAAAGAGATAATGTATGCCACTTTAGACCGATCAGTAGGGAAGTTATGTGAGAGGAGTTCGAAATGTACCTCACACTGATTGAGGAATCCACGGCAATTTTTCGGATTCCCGTTATAACGAGGAGGAGTGGGAAGCTGAAGGCGTGACCTGGTTCCAGACAAGGAGGAAACATTGCCAGAGACAACCACTGGAGCGAATACTGGAACTGGAGCTGGAACCACTGAAGCCAGCGAAATCTGGATTTGATCCAGCCGGCCAGATAACTCCTGGAGATAATGCATCACCTGATTCTGTGCTGCTTCCTGACTCTGTACTCGGGAAACCAGGTCCTGCATGACGCTTGCCTCTGGGTTCCGATTCCCCGGGTCCATGTGGCCTGAGTATACTGTCACTGGCCCAGACTGAGGGTGTTGTGAACTCGGGGATTCTTCCGATGGTGGGGAAGAGGAACCACAACTGAGTTGGAAAAGGGGAGGCCTAATATAGGATTTCCTCATACAGGACGCTGACAGTGGAGTTTGATGAAATATTGAAGAGCTTTATTGCAGGGAAAAACAACTTAAAGTCAAATGCCAAAAAGGGATAAATGAGGGAAATGTCCAGACCCACTGAGGGGTTTTGTGAGCAGTATTAGGGATGCTGGTAATTGAAGAAACTGTGGGTGATGTTTAAAAGTCACTGATAACTTGAGGAACTTATAAATGATGATTAAAGGCACAGATGGTTGAAGAACTTGTGAGCGGTGACAGAGACGCTGATGATGTGAAGAACTGAAGTGCAAGGGTTTAAGACGCTGTTTGATTTGTAGAACTTGTGAACGGTGACTGAGACGCTGGTGATGTGAGGAACTGAAGTGCAGGGGTTTTAGACGCTGTTGATTTGTAGAACTTTAGAACGGAGACTGGGACGCTGATGATGTGAGGAACTGAAGTGCAGGGGTTTTAGATGCTGTTGATTTGTAGAACTTGAGAACGGAGACTGAGACGCTGATGATGTGAGGAACTGAAGTGCAGGGGTTTAAGACGCTGTTGATTCGCAGAACTTGAGAACGGTGATTTAGGCCCGCAGCCACGCTGATTCCTAGGAGCACTGGTGACTGGAACGCAGAGAGATATACCGGCCGCTGAATACACTGGAACCGGTGCAGCGAACTGGCAGCTGGAAATGCCGGAGACACTGGAGTACAACTGCAGAGATCCTTGCCGGGAACAAGAGCGCTGGCATCTACGTCAGGGAAAGACGATACTCAGGCCCTGAAGCTCTGTCCGGCGTCTGACTTTGAATCTCCCGCCAGCGCTGGATTGGCGGAGCAGTCTGATGACGTCACCTGCCCCCCGTCCACGTGATGCCGGGTGTCATGGCGGCGCCCATGCCCCGGAGAACCGCCAGGAGCCGCGACAGCCAGACGCCGGAGCCCGTGGCCCACCGAAGGCAAAGGCCGCAACACCGACCAGCAGACACGCAGGGGTAAGCGCGGCGAACGCCGCCTCTGGTGTGTGACAGTACCCCCTCCTCCAGGAGTGGCCCCTGGACACTTTCCAGGTTTTGTTGGATGTCTGGAATGGAACATCCGCACCAGTTGGGGAGCCGTAACTTCAGAAGCTTTGACCCAGCTCCTTTCCTCGGGGCCAAAACCTTTCCATTCCACCAAATACTGTAAATTCTTGTGAAGATAGCGAGAATCAAGAATAGCTTTGATCTCAAAGTCCATACCCTCTTCAGCCTCTGCAGAGGTTGGCCTTGGGGACTTGGAATGAAACCGGTTCAAAACAAGAGGCCGAAGAAGAGAGACATGGAAGGAATTTGGTATCCGGAGATGGGAAGGCAATCCCAATTTGCAGGCAACCGGATTCAAGACTTGTAACACGGGATAAGGACCAATGAACCTTGGAGCGAACTTCATAGTGGGCACCTTTAAACGGAGATTGTGGGTAGAGAGCCATACCCTGTCACCAACCTTGTATTGAGGAGCTGCCCGTCGCTTCCTATCCGCAAAGAACTTATAGCGACCGGAAACTCTCTTGAGGTTGGCATGAACTCGACTCCAGATTTGACTGAAATGCCGGAGAGTAGAGGCTGCAGCAGGAACTTCTTCTGGAGGACAAATGGGTAATTCCGGAACTTGGGGATGAAATCCGTAATTAATAAAAAATGGAGACTCACCAGTCGAGGAGTGATATAGATGATTATGGGCGAACTCGGCCCAAGGCAACAACTCCACCCAATTATCTTGTGAGGGGGAGAGGTAAACACGGAGAAAAGTCTCTAAATCTTGATTGACGCATTCAGTTTGCCCATTGGTCTGTGGATGGTAAGCAGATGAAAACTTGAGTTTTATCTGTAGAGCCGTGCAGAGGGCTCTCCAGAATCTTGCCGTAAACTGTACCCCTCGATCCGAGACTATTTCCAGAGGTAACCCGTGCAGGCGGAAGTGTTCCCGAATAAATAACAAAGCCAACTTAGAAGCTGATGGTAATCCGGTCAACGGAACAAAATGTGCCATCTTAGAGAATCGGTCGATAATCACCCAGACGGTGTTATGACCCTTAGAGAGAGGTAGTTCAGTAACAAAGTCCATAGAGATATGAGTCCACGGCCTCTTAGGAATGGACAATGGGTGCAGCAATCCCGCAGGAGGCAGACGAAGAATTTTGTGCTGAGCACATTGAGGACACGAATTGACATACTCTTGAACGTCCTTCTTCATAGTGTCCCACCAGTAAGATCTTCGTAGAAATTCCCACATCTTTTGAACTCACGGATGGCCAGAAAACTTGGAAATGTGAGCCCACTGCAACAATCTTGGTCGAAATTTAGCTGGCACAGACATTCTTCCAGGAGGAGGACCCAACGCAGTGGGAGCCGCAGAAATAGAGACAGGACTGAGGATCAACGCCTTTTCAATGGTATTCTCCTCATCCGAAGCCATTAGGAACGGGATAGGGCGACCGCCTTGGTGTTAAGAGTTCCAGCCCGGTACTTAATGACAAACGAAAATCGAGCAAAGAAGAGCGCCCATCTCGCTTGACGGGGATTCAAGTACTGGGCCGTCTTGAGATACAGTAAATTCTTGTGATCCGTGAAAATCGCAATTAGGTGTTTAGCACCTTCCAAAACATATCTCCATTCTTCTAAGGCAGATTTTATTGCTAACAGCTCTTTATCTCCAATGGTGTAATTTAATTCAGCAGGGGAGAACTTTCGAGAATGGAAACCACATGGATGTAACTTCCCATCTGGAGCGTACTGCGAAAGTACGGCACCTATGCCTACCGTAGAAGCATCAACCTCCAGAAAGAATGGTTTTAGAAAGTCTGGTTGCTGAAGTACCGGAGCGGACATAAAGGCTGCCTTCAACTGGGCGAACGCTGTTACAGCTTCAGAGGACCAATGGCTTGGGTCAGCCCCTTTCTTGGTTAGGGCAGTAATAGGCGCCACAATAGTAGAGAAACCCCTTATGAATTTCCAGTAGTAATTTGCGAACCCTAGAAATCGTTGCACTGCTTTCAGGGAAAGAGGCTGAGTCCAGTCCCGAATGGCAGAAAGTTTCTCCGGATCCATACGCAACTCTGTACCTGAAATAATGTAGCCCAGAAATGGAATAGATGGGACCTCAAAGGTGCACTTGGAAATCTTGCCGTAAAGATGGTTCTCTCGCAACCGAAGGAGTACCTCCTTAACTTGTATTCTGTGCTCAGAGAGATTCTTCGAAAATATCAGGATGTCATCCAAATATACCACCACATTTAGGTATAACATGTCCCGAAAGACTTCATTAATGAATCCCTGGAAGACGGCGGGGGCGTTGCTGAGGCCAAACGGCATTACCAGGTACTCATAATGCCCGTCCCTAGTATTGAAGGCCGTCTCCCACTCGTCTCCTTGTCGGACATGTATCAAGTTATAAGCTCCCCTTAAATCGAGCTTAGTGAAGACTCGAGCTCTGCGAACTCTATCGAAAAGCTCCGTGATGAGCGGCAGAGGATACTTATTCTTAATGGTGACTTCATTTAGACCACGATAATCGATACATGGCCTCAGGCCTCCATCTTTTTTCTTCACAAAGAAGAAGCCTGCTCCCGCTGGGGAAGTAGAGGGGCGGATGAATCCCTTCTGCAGATTAGACTTGATATATTCTGACATGGCTTGAGTCTCAGGTACTGACAAAGGTTAGGTACGACCTCGAGGTGGCATTTTCCCCGGAATGAGCTCAATAGGACAGTCCCAAGGTCTATGCGGTGGTAACTTATCGGCCGCCTGTTCCGAGAAGACATCTGTAAACTCCCGATAAGCCTCTGGAATAAGCTCTATGTCTGACTTGGACGATGCACGAAGCGGGTAGACAGGAGTAAGACAATTCGAGTGACAGAATGGACTCCAAGAAATTATCTGTGTCGACCTCCAGTCGACGTGAGGGTTGTGAAGCTTGAGCCAGGGAAGACCAAGGACGAGATCGTGAGACATCTCCTGAATCACAAGGAACTCCAGATGTTCTTGGTGCAAAGCTCCCACTTGCAGCTTGATTGGCATAGTACGACTTGTAATCAGAGCATTAGGAATTTGGGTACCATTAATAGCAGTTATCGTAATAGGTCGTTCGACCGACTGTAACTTCAAACCCAGATTCTGGGCGCAGGAAAGGGAAATAAAATTCCCCGCAGCTCCTGAGTCCAACAGTGCCTTAACGGTTTTGACTTCAGACTCAGAAAACAGAGATACAGAAAGTAGACAGTCCACTGCCGGAGAAGATTGAGAAACAACCCCTAGCTTGACTTCTCCAGAACAAGCTAGGACTGCCCGTTTCCCCGGCGAGACTTGCAAGACTTGAGGAAATGATCCGCGGCTCCACAGTAGAGGCAAAGTCTACCCTCACGCCGACGCTGACGCTCTTCTGGGGACAGCCGAGACCGATTAATTTGCATGGGTTCGTCTGGACTGGAATTAACTGCTTGCTTAGAAGAAAGAGATCGGAGTCTCAACCGGTCTGACCGACTACGTTCACCACCTCGTTCATGCATACGAAGATCCACCTTTACACAGAGTGAGATCAACTGTTCCAAGGAATCTGGCAGATCTCTAGTAATCAATTCGTCTTTTAAACGGTCCAAGAGCCCGTTCCAAAAAGCAGCCCGAAGGGCATCATTATTCCAGCTCAGTTCAGAAGCTATAGTTTGAAAGTGAATTACATACTGTCCCACTGTACGAGAGCCTTGTCGAACTCGGAGCAAGTCAGCTGAGGCAGCAGTCATCCTGCCAGGCTCGTCAAAGATCCTTCGGAATGACGCCAAGAAGTTGGTATAACTAGAAACTAACGGATCTGATCGCTCCCACAACGGTGACACCCACTCCAACGCTGAACCCTCAAGCAAAGAGATAATGTATGCCACTTTAGACCGATCAGTAGGGAAGTTATGTGAGAGGAGTTCGAAATGTACCTCACACTGATTGAGGAATCCACGGCAATTTTTCGGATTCCCGTTATAACGAGGAGGAGTGGGAAGCTGCAGGCGTGACCTGGTTCCAGACAAGGAGGAAACATTGCCAGAGACAACCGCTGGAGCGGATACTGGAACTGGAGCTGGAACCACTGAAGCCAGCGAAATCTGGATTTGATCCAGCCGGCCAGATAACTCCTGGAGATAATGCATCACCTGATTCTGTGCTGCTTCCTGACTCTGTACTCGGGAAACCAGGTCCTGCATGGCGCTTGCCTCTGGGTTCCGATTCCCCGGGTTCATGTGGCCTGAGTATACTGTCACTGGCCCAGACTGAGGGTGTTGTGAACTCGGGGATTCTTCCGATGGTGGGGAAGAGGAACCACAACTGACTTGGAAAAGGGGAGGCCTAATATAGGATTTCCTCATACAGGACGCTGACAGTGGAGTTTGATGAAATATTGAAGAGCTTTATTGCAGGGAAAAACAACTTAAAGTCAAATGCCAAAAAGGGATAAATGAGGAAAATGTCCAGACCCACTGAGGGGTTTTGTGAGCAGTATTAGGGATGCTGGTAATTGAAGAAACTGTGGGTGATGTTTAAAAGTCACTGATAACTTGAGGAACTTATAAATGATGATTAAAGGCACAGATGGTTGAAGAACTTGTGAGCGGTGACAGAGACGCTGATGATGTGAAGAACTGAAGTGCAAGGGTTTAAGACGCTGTTTGATTTGTAGAACTTGTGAACGATGACTGAGACGCTGGTGATGTGAGGAACTGAAGTGCAGGGGTTTTAGACGCTGTTGATTTGTAGAACTTGAGAACGGAGACTGGGACGCTGATGATGTGAGGAACTGAAGTGCAGGGGTTTTAGACGCTGTTGATTTGTAGAACTTGAGAACGGAGACTGAGACGCTGATGATGTGAGGAACTGAAGTGCAGGGGTTTAAGACGCTGTTGATTCGCAGAACTTGAGAACGGTGATTTAGGTCCGCAGCCACGCTGATTCCTAGGAGCACTGGTGACTGGAACGCAGAGAGATATACCGACCGCTGAATACACTGGAACCGGTGCAGCGAACTGGCAGCTGGAAATGCCGGAGACACTGGAGTACAACTGCAGAGATCCTTGCCGGGAACAAGAGCGCTGGCATCTACGTCAGGGAAAGACGATACTCAGGCCCTGAAGCTCTGTCCGGCGTCTGACTTTGAATCTCCCGCCAGCGCTGGATTGGAGGAGCAGTCTGATGACGTCACCTGCCCCCCGTCCACGTGATGCCGGGTGTCATGGCGGCGCCCATGCCCCGGAGAACCGCCGGGAGCCGCGCCAGCCAGACGCCGGAGCCCGTGGCCCACCGAAGGCAAAGGCCGCAACACCGACCAGCAGACACGCAGGGGTAAACGCGGCGAACGCCGCCTCTGGTGTGTGACAGTACCACCCTGTGTGAACGCAAAAGATGAAGAGGAAACTGTAGAGAGACAGAATAGAGGTTGGTGACAGATGAGTTTGTAGAGGTGAAGAAGATTTTATAAAAATTTGACAACTGGATTGGGCACTACGGGGAAGTGATTCTCTACTTGGTCTACTCCCCTTAAAAAAAAAAATTCTGTGTGTCTTATCTCTACTGGGACTATCCCAGCCATCAATCCAGTGTCCTGTCCATCCTAAATTCATAGGGAACCCGGTATCTGTGAGTTAATTTTCTCTACCTGTGATGGACATGCATCTAGAACAGTGAAATGTAACATTAGTAAGTTGCATTTATTCTGTTCTTCCCATTAACCGAATCTGTGTTTTCTATATGGCTTATGATTCCTTACTATGGCCCTCATTCCGATTTGTTCGCTCGCTAGCTGCTTTTAGCAGCATTGCATACGCTAAGCCGCCGCCCTCTGGGAGTGTATCTTAGCTTAGCAGAATTGCGAACGAAAGATTAGCACAATTGCGAATAGAAATTTCTTAGCAGTTTCTGAGTAGATCCAGACTTACTCAGACATTGCGATCAGTTCAGTCAGTTTCATTCCAGGTTTGACGTCACAAACACACCCAGCGTTCGCCCAGACACTCCCCTGTTTCTTCAGACATTCCCGCGCTTTTCCCAGAAACGCCAGCATTTTTTCACACACTCCCAGAAAACGGCTAGTTTCAGCCCAGAAACACCCACTTCCTGTCAGTCACAGTACGATCACCAGAACGATGAAAATTCCTTGTTATGCCGTGAGTAAAATACCTAACTTTTGTGTAAAATAACTAAGCGCATGCGCTCTGCGAACCTTGCGCATGCGCATTAAGCGACTAATCGCAATATAACGAAAATCGGCAACGAGCGAACAACTCGGAATGACCACCTACTGTATATGTCCCTTGGTCCCGTCTATGGCCAGTATTTACTAAAAATCCGAGTTTTGCCGATTTGTGTTTTTTTTTCTAAGTCCCAATCCGGGAATTCACTAAGCAGAAAACTCGGCAGTGTCTGGTCTATTTGTAATGGTTTGATTGGCAAAGTTCAGAAATACGAATGAATAGACCATCGGTCAAACATGGCTGTTATTTCATACAATACGGGCATTCACTATTCATTCGTATTTGGGTGTTAGTCTCTGAGTGCTCAAGTGCGGGTCTGTTATTTTTCGATTCGTTAAAAAAAGCAGCAAAAAATAGACCTGCTTTTTCCAGTCGAGTTTGGATAACCTTGCACGGATCAGTCAGATCTGTGCATGGTTATCTATGGGAAAGGGTCTGTTTAGTGTAAAAACAGGAAAAAAATTGCGTGGGGTCCCCCCTCCTAAACACAACCAGCCTCGGGCTCTTTGAGCCAGTCCTGGTTGACAAGATATGGGGGAAAAAATGACAGGGGTTCCCCATATTTCATCAACCAGCACTGGGCTCTGCGCCTGGTCCTGGTTCCAAAAATACGGGGGACAAAAAGCGTAGGGGTCCCCCGTATATTTGAAACCAGCACCGGGCTCCACTAGCCAGGTACATAATGCCATAGCCGGGGGACACTTTTATACTGGTCCCTGCGGCCCTGGCATTACATACCCAACTAGTCACCCCTGGCCGGGGTACCCTGGAGGAGTGGGAACCCCTTAAATCAAGGGGTCCCCCCCTCCAGCCACCCAAGGGCCAGGGGTGAAGCCCGAGGCTGTCCCCCCCGTCCAAGGGCGGCGGATGGGGGGCTGATAGCCCAGTGTAAAAAATGTGAATATTGGCCCTCATTCCGAGTTGTTCGCTCGCAAGCGGATTTTAGCAGATTTGCTCATGCTAAGCCGCCGCCTACTGGGAGTGAATCTTAGCATCTTAAAATTGCGAACGATGTATTCGCAATATTGCGATTACACACCTCGTAGCAGTTTCTGAGTAGCTCCAGACTTACTCGGCATCTGCGATCATTTCAGTGCTTGTCGTTCCTGGTTTGACGTCACAAACACACCCAGCGTTCGCCCAGACACTCCTCCGTTTCTCCGGCCACTCCTGCGTTTTTTCCGGAAACGGTAGCGTTTTCTCCCACACGCCCATAAAACGGCCAGTTTCCGCCCAGTAACACCCATTTCCTGTCAATCACATTACGATCGCCAGAACGATGAAAAAGCCGTGAGTAAAATTCCTAAGTGCATAGCAAATTTACTTGGCGCAGTCGCAGTGCGGACATTGCGCATGCGCATTAAGCGGAAAATCGCTGCGATGCGAAGATTTTTACCGAGCGAACAACTCGGAATGAGGGCCATTGTTTTTAGTAGCAGTACTACAAGTCCCAGCAAGCCTCCCCCGCAAGCTGGTACTTGGAGAACCACAAGTACCAGCATGCGGTGGAAAACCTGGCCCGCTGGTACCTGTAGTACTACTACTAAAAAATACCCCTAAAAAAACAGGACACACACACCGTGAAAGTATAAGTTTATTACATATATGCACACCTCCATACATACATACATACTTACCTATGTTCCCACGAGGCTCGGTCCTCTTCTCCATGTAGAATCCTTGGGGGTCCTGTGAAAAAAATTATACTCACATAATCCAGTGTAGATTGTGTCCAAAGTATAATCCACGTACTTGCCAAAACAAAAAAACGGAAACCCGACCACGCACTGAAAGGGGTCCCATGTTTACACATGGGACCCCTTTCCCCGACTGCCAGGACCCCCCCTGACTCCTGTCAAAGAGGGTCCCTTCAGCCAATCAGGGAGCGCCACGTCGTGGCACTCTCCTGATTGGCTGTGTGCTCCTGTAGTGTCTGTGAGGCAGCACACAGCAGAGATACAATGTAGCGCCTATGCGCTCCATTGTAGCCAATGGTGGGAACTTTGCAGTCAGCAGTTGACCGAAAGTAACCTCACCGCTGACCGCAAAGTTCCCACCATTGGCTACAATGGAGCGCATAGGCGCTACATTGTATCTCTGCCGTGTGCTGCCTCACAGACACTACAGGAGCACACAGCCAATCAGGAGAGTGCCACGATGTGGCGCTCCCTGATTGGCTGAAGGGACCCTCTTTGACAGGAGTCATGGGGGGTCCTGGCAGTCGGGGAAAGGGGTCCCATGTGTAAACATGTGACCCCTTTCAGTGCGTGGTCAGGTTTCCGTTTTTTTGTTTTGCCAAGTACGTGGATTATACTTTGGACACAATCTACACTGGATTATGTGAGTATAATTTTTTTCACAGGTCCCCCAAGGATTCTACATGGAGAAGAGGACCGAGCCTCGTGGGAACATAGGTAAGTATGTATGTATGTATGTATGGAGGTGTGCATGTATGTAATAAACTTATACTTTCACGGTGTGTGTGTCCTGTTTTTTTGGGGGTATTTTTTTAGTAGTAGTACTACAGGTACCAGCGGGCCAGGTTTTCCACCGCATGCTGGTACTTGTGGTTCTCCAAGTACCAGCTTGCGGGGGAGGCTTGCTGGGACTTGTAGTACTGCTGCTAAAAACAATATTCACATTTTTTACACATGGCTATCAGCCCCCCATCCGCCGCCCTTGGATGAGGGGGACAGCCTCGGGCTTCACCCCTGGCCCTTGGGTGGCTGGAAGGGGGGGACCCCTTGATTTAAGGGGTTCCCACTCCTCCAGGGTACCCCGGCCAGGGGTGACTAGTTGGGTGTGTAATTCCAGGGCCGCAGGGACCAGTATAAAAGTGTCCACCGGCTGTGGCGTTATGTACCTGGCTAGTGGAGCCCGGTGCTGGTTTCAAAAATACGGGGGACCCCTACGCTTTTTGTCCCCCGTATTTTTGGAACCAGGACCAGGCGCAGAGCCCGGTGCTGGTTGATGAAATATGGGGGAACCCCTGTCATTTTTTCCCCCATATTTTGTCAACCAGGACCGGCTCAAAGAGCCCGAGGCTGGTTGTGCTTAGGAGGGGGGACCCCACGCAATTTTTTTCTGATTTTTAACGACTTTAAACACCTTTTTAAGGTACACAATGAAGCCCTGCACGGATCTCACAGATCCGGCCGGGATTACTTGTGTTTTGTCAGGCAGTGTTTTACTCATCATTCCCGTAAAACACTGCCTAACATTACGAATCACATCGACATCGGAAAATACGAATTGGGAAAAGTCGGCAGCTTAGTGAATGATCGTATCAAGATTCAAAAAGTTGCAGTAAAATGCACCCAATAAAATTCGAGTTCAAACACCCTTCAAAACGGCAAAAACACGAATCTTTGTAAATATACCCCTATGTGTTTAATAATGTGGCTTGTGTTTTCTGTCTAGGGGATCTATATTGACTATGTGTCCTACTACTCCTACAATCTCTGGCAAAATGCCCTTCCTTCCTACAAGTGTAACATATTATTGACCATTTGGGATCTGGGGTTTGGACTGATGGGTCTTTCCTGTATGTGCCAGTATACTTACCGTCCTCAACCTCTCCACCTGTTGTTCTCTGCGCCTAGCACTATTCTTGTGATGTTCAATAGCACACTATCTAAGATTAGCTACTGTGACCCCTTTCCATTTTGCAAGGAAGTCTGCACCCTGACACTCAATGCCTTATTGAGCCCGTCCATTTGCACAGAGACAGCCACCTCCCATTTGCCGAATTAGTGTTTACCAGTGGTCTTATCCAGATGGAGAGTTTTCTATTACTGCAAGAGACAAAAACAAAAAAAAAGTTTAACAAGCTTCTAGGTCATGCAAAGTATTTAATTCAATCCTTCTCATCCCGTATTAAGGGTCTGTACATGGTCCAACAAACATTTCCAAGCTCATCTTTACCAGGGGCATTACTAGGAATGAATACTTCTTATATGGTAACTGAAAGAAATACCCTGGGGTTACCTTGTCTCTGTCTGCTTTCCTACTGGCAAATACTAATGTGCGGACAGGTTTTTCTCCATTTTTGACGTTACTTTCTTGATTTTTTTGTTTTATTTTTGGGTTTTACTATATATGTACATGAATGATACCATACTTACCTGTTCCACTGGTCTCAGCCACTTCCCCCACAGGCTACACTCTTCTTTTACCGGTTGGATACTCCTCTGGGTGCATGAGAAATGGCTAAAAACGATCAGGTCACCTTCTCCTCCTAAATAAAACTTCAACATTCATTAGTACATATATAGGTTACAGTCATATTTTTCATATTTTTATTATTTTCTATAGTTTGTATACTGGCCGTAACTGCTTCCACATCTACATATGGCGGTGTACTTGCATTCTCTTTTTTTTTTCTTCCTACTTATTTATTGTTGCTACAAGTTCAAACAGTTCTTATATTTCCATTCTTGTCTTATATGACTTTGGTTAGACATACCACCTGCAATACCTTAGGATCAAACTCACCAACCCCTCTTGCTGCCACAGGTTTAAACACTTTGTATGTCTGACCCTTTGTTTTCGGGATTTCATCAGACATATTCTTATCCTTAAGTTCTGCAGTATCTCTGGTTCAAAGCTTCCCACCCTTAGGGAATGGTACCCTATCTTTGTCAGTCATACATTCCCATTCAGACAAAAAGTCTTCAGCGTGTGGACCATATTTCCCACACATAACACTTTTTCCTTTAAACTTCGCTGACCCCCTGGGCCGCGGCTCTTCAACCTGAACCCTGGTTAAACGTCCCTTACTTGAGCAACTGGCTCCCATAATTGTGGGCCTTTTCCCACAAACACCAAAATACTCAATATAAGGTGACGGTGAAAGGTCTCTGAGCGCTCTTCACCTGCTCACGCCCACGTTGGCCAGTACTACCATACACTGTCGATAGCGAAGGCAATGTACCCAACTTAGGGCTCCTATCAGACCTTACAACACCGTAATTTCTTTCGGTGGAAGTTCTGTTTGGAATATTTTCCTGAGAGAGGCAGCAAAAAATTCCTTTTCGGTATCTATCAACTGGAATTGTTTGTAAGGTGAAAAACAGAGAAATTAGATAACTATCCTTCACCCTTTCCAGTGAAGCCCACCAGGGAGATTTCTCGACGTTGTCAAAGAAAAATCCCTTTTGTCTATGCAATCACGTCTGCGTATGCTCTCCCACAGCGCATATGACACAATGGTATCACGTTGTAATGTGCATAACACACGGACATGCGATGCAATAGCACAGCCTATAGATACTAGTT